>NC_142311.1:30215277-30367037 GCF_054855325.1 Carica papaya
CAGCTCCACTCCGTAGACCAGCACCTACTGCGCCTGTCCAACAGAACAAGAGGCCAAGACCGATGATCCAGGCTTCCCCTTAGGCTCCAGTGGCAGGACGTGGTAAGATCTGTCAGCATTGCGGTAGAGATCATGGGGACCAACCATGCTACAGCCTCAACAACACCTGTCGCATATATGGTAGTGCCCAACACTATGCGATAGAGTGCCCAAGGAACCAGAATCAAGGAAGACCTCCTATTCAAGGCAGGGTTTACAACTTCACCCAGCAGGATGCCAATGCGGACCCGGACGTGGTACAGAGTATGTACACTATATGTAACCATCTTGCTCATGTTTTATTTGACACTAGTGCATCGCATTCATTTGTTTCACCTATTTTTGCATCCAAATTTAATGTATTACCTGATAAACTTGATTCAATATTATTTGTGTCTACTGCTGGGAGTGTAACACTATTGGGAGAAGTATTCTACAGGGCTTGTGCCGTAGAGATAGTAAATAGAAAATTGAGTGTAGACCTAATAGAATTAAGCACGGGAGATTTTGATGTAATTTTAGGGATGGATTGGCTAGCGGCATACCACGCCACCGTAGATTGCTTTAGCAAGAAGGTTGTATTTAATCCTCCTAACGAGGAGCCATTTACAAATTAATAAAATCATTTAGTATTTATTCCTTGATAGCAAATTTTTTTTTAATTGTCGAGTACCTTAACCTTGCTATTTTCTCTAACTAGGTAAACCCAAAAATGAGAATTATATTCAAGAGATTCCGATAGTCCGAGACTTTCCATATGTGTTTCCGGATGAACTACCTGGACTACCAATAGACAGGAAAGTCGAGTTCACCATAGATCTACAGCCTGGCACCCAACCTATTTCAGTTGCTCCTTACCGTATGAGACGCGTTGAGATGGAAGAGCTTAAGAAACAGATCACTGAATTGCAAGACAGTTGTTTTATCAGATACAGTGTGTCCCCTTGGGGCACCGGAGTCACTTTTTTAAGAAGAGAGATGGAACGTTGAGGCTATGTATTGATTATAGAGGATTGAGCAGAGTCACAATCAAGAACAAGTATCCCTTTCCCAGAATTGATGACCTTTTTAATCAGTTGCAGGGTGCATAGGTCTTCTCCAAAATAGACCTGCGATCAGGTTACCATCAGGTAAAAATAAAAACAGAAGACATCCCAAAGACGACTTTTTGAACCAGGTACGGACACTATGAGTTCCTGGTCATGCCATTTGGGCTAACCAACGCCCCAGCCATTTTCATGAATCTGATAAACAGGGTCTTCAGAGAATTTCTAGATCAATTTGTTATCTTGTTCATCGATGACATCTTGGTCTACTCAAAAAGCAGAGAAGAACATGCTCACCATCTAGCCCAAGTTTGTAGGTTCTCAGAAGAAAGAAGTTGCATGCAAAGTTGAGTAAGTGTGGATTCTGACTTGAGCAGACCGCTTTCCTAAGACATATCATATCAAAGGATAGAGTATAAGTGAATCCTGAAAAGGTTGAAGCAGTGCTCGGTTGGGAGAGATTGACATCAGTTAAAGAAATTCGTAACTTTCTAGGAATGACGGGCTATTACCGCAGGTTCGTTAAAGGATTTTCTAGTCTAGCTGCTCCCCTAACCCAACTCACAAAGAAGAATGCCAAGTTTGAGTGGAATGAGTACTGTGAAATAAGTTTTTCAGAACTAAAGAAGTGGCTGACTACTGCACCTGTGCTGGCCTTACCGAGTGGATCGGGGGGATATACGGTTTACAGTGATGCCTCCTATCTAGGCCTGGGTTGTGTCCTAATGCAGTATGGAAAAGTCATAGTTTATGGGTCTAGACAGTTAAAGAACCATGAAAAAAATTATCCCACCCATGACTTAGAGCTTGCCGCGATCATACACGCTTTGAAGGGCGGCGCCATTATTTATACGGAGAGACTTTTCATATCTATACCGATCACAAGAGTTTGAAACACATATTCACTCAGAACGATCTCAACATACGTCAGAGAATGTGGATAGAACTTCTTAAATACTATAATTGTGATATCTTGTACTACCCAGATAAGGGCAACGTAGTAGCCGATGCACTCAACAGAAAAAGTGCATGTATCTTAGCCCATTTGATGGTCTCAGAATACAGGCAAATTGGGGCTACACAACAAGTTCGATTTCAGGACCTGAGGAGAGCCACATGTTTGAGCCATTTGATCGTCCAGCCTGAGTTAATCCAGAGAATAAAGGAAACTCAGTCAGCTGATCTCGCCCTAGTAGCCCTCAAGAACAATGCAGAACAGGGAGTTAGTCCAGAATTCTGAGTCTCAGCCGATGGGTTACTCTGATTTCAAGACAAAGTGTGTGATTCAAATGACAGTGAATTGAAGAGAGACATTATAACTGGGGCTCATAGCTCAAATTTTGTCATGCATCCTGGAAGCACCAAAATGTATCAAAGCATGCGACCCTGATTTTGGTAGAATGGGATGAAAAGGGACGTAGTTGATTTTGTGTCTAAGTGCTTGATATATCAGCAGGTCAAGGCAGAGCATCAGCGCCCAGGCGGGCTACTTCAGTCTTTACCGATTCCGGAATGGAAGTGGGAACATATCGCCATGGACTTCGTGATAGGGTTACCTAAGGCACGCGCAAGACATGACACCATCTGGGTAATTATTGACCAGCTTACCAAGTCTTCCTACTTCTTAGCCATCAGAATGACCGATTCCTTGGACAAGTTGGCAAGAATGTATATCTGGTAAATAGTCAGATTACATGGAGTTCCAGTGACAGTGGTGTCCGATAGGGACCCCAGGTTCACTTCTCGATTTTGGAGTAGCTTTCAGCAAGCCATGGGAACGAAGTTGTCCCTCAGTACTGCCTTCCACTCGCAGACTGATGGATAATCAGAGAGGACAATCCGTACACTTGAAGATATGCTTCGAGCTTGTGACCTTGACTCTGGGGGCCATTGGGACGACCATCTACCCCTGATAGAATTTGCCTACAACAAAAGCTACCAAGCGAGCATTGGCATGGCCTCGTATGAGGCGTTATATGGGCGTCCATGCAAATCGCCGATTTGTTGGGAAGAAGTGGGCAATAGGAAATTGTTCGATCTAGAGCTGGTGGAGGAGACCACATCCAAGATAGTTAAGATCAGAAGGAACATTCAGACGGCTCAGAGCAGGCAAAAAAGTTACGCGAAAACCCGGAGGAGAGATTTAGCGTTTGAGAAAGACGACCGGGTGTTCCTCAAGGTCACTCCTTTTAAGAAAATTAGTAGGTTTAGCAGGAGGGAAAAACTGAACCCCCGATTCATTGGACCATTCGAAGTCTTAGACAGGATTGGTACGGCAGCCTACAGATTAGCACTACCTCCAGAGCTTTTCAAGGTCCACAATGTATTTCATGTGTCCATACTACGCAAGTACAACCTGGACCCCTCTTATGTCTTAGCCCACGAACCTCTCCCACTCCAGGAAGATTTATCCTACGAGGAAGTACCAGTCGGCATTACGGATCGAAAGAGTAGGTTGCTCCGCAACCGGAAAATATCCTTTGTAAAGGTCGTATGGTAGAACCACACACCAAGGGAGACGACATGGGAACTAGAATCAGACTTTAGAGTCCAGTACCCCCATTTGTTCGATCAAAAGTAAGAAATAAATTTGAGAGACCAAATTTCTTTAGGGAGGGAGAGTTGTAACACTCCAATTATTATTATTTTATTTTAATTTTTTGTAATTTTTTAAATGAATATAATGATTTATTATGTAATAATATATTGTTTTAATTTAGTTTAATTTAATTAAATAGAAATAATAATAATAATAAGGGGTAAAATTATTTTAGGGATTTAATTAAAAATAATTTTGAAAAAAATGGGTGAAAAATTTAGATTCTGGGGGTGTTTTTGAAAAGAAAATTAAAAACCGGGGGTCAAAACGTAATTTAAAAAAATTGTACCACGTCAACAGCACGGTCAGCAGCCCTGGCCAACCAGGACACCCCGCGTGGCAGAGACGCTGATGCGGGAGGCCGCGCGGAAGAGAGCCACGTCGGCGATCCGCGTGCGCGCGATCGAACAGCTGAGATCCGTTTCCGCGCGCACGGACGGCCCAGATCAAAAGCGCGTACGGACAGCCCAGATTGCACGCGCACGGACGGCCCATATTGAATCTCACACGAACGACCCAAATTGCATCGCGATGAACGGTCCAGATTCATTTTCTATTTAATCGTGATCAGACGGTTCAGATTAAATCGCGTTGAACGGCTCAGATTAAAAGCGAATGGTTATAAATAATCTCATCCGCACCCAAACCCTAACCCTAGCCGCCAAAGCCCCTCGCCGGAGAAGACAGCCCAGCTGCCGGGGAGCTACCGCCGCCACCCGCCGCCGCATCGGAGCAATTTCAGGCAGCCAAACGAGGTAAAAATTTTCTTCTTGGCTCAGAATTCGATGTTGAACCCACCTGTGGCTAAATCGGAGCAAAAACATCGACCAACTGGCCGAAAAATGCAGCCGAAGCCCAGCGGCGCTGCCGCGGGTTTTCTCAATTTTTGCCTCCGATGAGGCCCTTCCCGATTCCCGTTCGATGTAATTTTTCCACCATTGTGACCACCATTCCTTCCTCTACAGGTTGACCGAAACAAAATACCAAATCGCGACTCGAGCCGGAGGAGCTGCCGGACCAGAGAGACCCGCCGCCGGTAAGTTTCGATTTTTGATATTTTTTAGGCCCACCGAGGGCCCTAGGGGTGTTTTCTCCCAGGAACCAATGCAAGTTTGGCCGAATTTAGCCAGAAACAACCAACCCGCGGCGGCGCCGTAGCACGGCGAAACCGTCGTGCTGGAATTCTAAAATTTGTCGAATATGCCTTGGGTCTGATTTTTGAGTTATTTGGGACATGTGTAGGTACCATAAGCGCATTTTCGTTCCCGAAAAAAATTCAGAAAACCTAGGGACTGCCTGTAGGCGCGGTGAAAATCCAGTTTTCGACTTCAAATCAAGTAAGGACCCCTCACCCTATTTTCTATCATGGGATTAAAGTCTAATAAATGATAAAACTGTATTTGTATGAATTAAATAGATATACATAATTATTACGGTTGCTAATAGAACCCGAACCGGACATATTTCTCTGTCAGTTCCTGTTTGATTTATTTTACATTCTAAATGCAGTATGGTATCTGATTTATTTATTCTATGATTTTGAATGCATGAATCACTACTTACTTCATTTCGGCCTGATTTTGTGAATCTAATGATATGTTTGCCTTGTTGGATGCTCATTAATTACTTTAGTATTCATGTTTATGTGAGAAATGAAAAACTAAGAAAAAATAAGAAAGGGGTGTGAATTGATAAATGGATAAGTTGACAGCCTCATTAGATATCTTGGGAGATGGTGGACAGACTGGGTCCATAGAGAAGCCTACCAGGAATGTTGTCTCATACCGGACGGGGTATTGAGACTTTAAATATTTTAGTACTCATACCGGACGGGGTATGGGGACGGCCTGTTTCACCCTCATACCGGACGGGGTATTGAGGTTTATTGTTTGACGCCCATACAGGACGGGGTATGGGATGGTCCCGAAAATTAAGTTTGTTAAGGAAATGGTTCACGTGTAGCGGGGACCCTTATGGATCCCCATGGATACTAGTAGGCTGATAAAAAAGGGGCAACTGTTGTTTGATGATTGAAATATAAAAGTATGACATGTGTTATGTTACAGATTATGTATGAATTCATGATATCTATGATGTTGTTGTTTTCATGGGTTATTTTTATAAATCTCACTGAGGTAAGTGGACAGTTAATAGTTTGATTATTGATAAATAAATTTATTCAGAATTTGTGCTCCGTTGGTTTTTTATGGTTTTTTACCAATCTTTACATATGTGACAATGATATAGTATGATGCCTTTACTGGGCTAGTAGATGCCTAGATGTTTATTAGTTTCCTTATAGCCTTTCATTTCTAATATTTCTTTTAGAGGACTTATTTTTGATAGTGTTAGTACGTTTAAGTTATTGTGTAAGGGATATTAATCAAAACTTTTTATTTCGCTTCCGCACTCATATTCTTTATATACATTTCCTTGTTAATTTTCGGGGCCGTTACAGACCTCTTATTTTTCTTAATTGAAGCTCTTTATTGATTTCGCATCTAACCCCATGGTCAACCTTTTCCAACAAGTATCCTTCACCACTACTACTCTCATAATTACCTCACAAATTCATAGACCTTCTATAATGAGAAAACAATAATCTCATTTAAGTACTTTTTCTACTTACTTTTAATCTGACCAATTTTGATAAAATTAAATCTCACAAAGAGTAAAGTGATATCATGCATCATAAGCATTGGGCTTGCTCAAGAACCATTAATACATTAACTTTGGTGCCACAAAGCTTCTAAATTAAGAATCATTAAATATACAAAATCAAAGTCGAGATGAATATATATTCAAAAAGATTAGTTTCACTTAGTGGCCAAATGGTATAATGAACTAAAAAGTTTGAATGTGTATGAAAACATTTAATCTAATAATAAAATTAGTACTATAAATTAATTTTATCATTAACTATGTCAGGCTTAGTACATAAAGCTGAGTTATTTTTGGGTTAAAAATAGTTCTCTAACCTATGAAGCAAACTCATCTTTGTTTATACATAACACTCTTATGCATTTCTTTTCATGTTTATGTATATTGATAATATATTATAGATGTCATGTCTTGGATGTTAAATTTTTTTCATGATTATTTTATAGAGACACTTAGCAAATTGATGTATTTCTTTTGGATGTAGAAATAGTTTAAGATGCAAGATGTTTGGTCTCTCTCAAAAGAATTTTAGATTTATTTCAATTCACTAAAATGCTTGATTTTACGGTCTATACTACACCCATGATTGTATCACCAAAGCTAAAAAAGATTCAGGAACGTCCATCATTGATAGCAGGCAATATTATTGAACTATTGGTGCTATCTGTAATATGCATCCATTTAGATACTGCATTCATTATGAATCAGTTTTATCAATTCATGCAAGATCTAAGTTATATATTTAATGTCTTATTAAGTACCTTTCATGTTATATTAAAGGAATTAATGGTCTAGGCATGTGTCTTGAGCCATATGGTTTAGCTTCATTGTTTTTTTTAAAAAAAAAACATTAACTGAAACAAATAATCTAATGATTGGCGATCAACTAGTGGATTTCTTGAAAACTAAAAAGAAGACAACAAAACTAGGTACATTAATTATTGAAATTGATTAGTACTATGATAGTTGTTAAAATCACTACCAAAATTATCTATTTAAATATCATGTCATGTTGAGAATTGTGTCAAATTGTTTTAATACTCTTGTGTGATAATGTTATCCTGTGTACTTAACTACTACCCTTTTTTAGGCTCGAAAAAAGATATTAAACTAAAATTTCATTTTATTCAAAGAAAAAGTGAGTTGTTAAATATTTAACTATTAAATTTATCTCTAACAGTGATAAGTTGAATAATATACTAACTTAATCTTTGCTTAGACTTCCTTATATAAAAATATTAAGACTAACTTTGTTTTTGCCTTTATCCTAACAACATTTGGAGGGGAAAGGGTATTGAAGATAATCTATACCATCATGAACATCTTTTTCGTTACAATAATTTCTTGAATACACTAATTTATTTGATTTAAATAACTTTATCTGATATAACTAGAGTGATATCATATACTTAAAAACAAATATAGGTCCTCTATCTCTAGGATTTGTACTTCGCAATCAGATGGCAAGGTTTCTTCAGTGTTATTTAAGTGATATGAGCCAAGGTAGTCTAAAAGAGTTCTAAGACATGGGAGACCATCCTTGTAAGTAACTGACGAGCAAGTTGCAACTTGTAAGCACACGGGATCCCGCAGAAATAAGGAGTCATGCGGACGCACAGAAGCACGTAAGGAATACCACGGACATATGAAAGCCTGTGAGATTGGGGATGTCGCACATGAGAATGGGGAATCCTACTCCCATAAGGAGTCACGCCACTTTGGCATGAAGGATAGCTTTGATTCTGACACAATTTCAAGCCCACAAGCAGCGAAAAAACAACTACAATATGTGAACATTCAAGATGATGGACTTGGAAAATTTAGAAAGAAAATTATGATGCCTAATAGGCCAATTACAAGATCAAGGTCTAAAAAACTTCAACAAGTCTTCTAATTGTTTGTACAAGATTATATAAATAAAGAAGGAGAGTTGGAGGCGCACAAAGAAAAAAGAAAAGGCCCATGTGATCTTAGGAGTATGCAGTCCAAGCAACTCGTACATGTGAACCTTATTATTCACTTGGGCAGCCAATAGGAAAGGGGAGAGAAAAATCTTGCTCGGGTAGGAATCCTTCTCCTATGAGGAGACAATTTCAATCCATAAACTTGAAGGAAAAAGAGACCAAATTGGTTTCGAATTCAAGTCCTACTTGAGGTAGGATTTGCGGTAAAGAGAGGAGAAACCTAGGAGCTAGTTTTGAGGAATCCTACTTCAAATTTTATTCTTTATAAATTATATTTTGTGGAAAAAGATTCCTATAAGATGAAGAAAGATCAAGAGAAGAAGAAATCCCAAGCCTAACTTGATTACTCTTTGGAATCCTACTAAAAAGGGAAATTTGAGCTTTATGTTTATGGCTAAATTTGTCTAAACCCTTATAGACTCTCCTGATCTTCTACAGATTTCTCTTTAAAAGATAAAATATTTAACATCCACCTCTTTACTTCAAATTACCTTTAAAATCCAAAGACTCTATCATTTGGACAAAGACCTTAGAAAGTAGGATTGTATTCGCCTTAGGTATTTACAAAGTCATCGGGATAAGATCCACCATATATACATGGATAGACCTCTAAAAACTTATATTACCCTTTTTATCTCCTCCTTCTTTAAGGAATTCTCATCTCACCATAATTAGTTTCTCTATTAAACCAAACACATGCACATAACACTAATATGTTAAAAGCATAATATTCTCCATATATAGCAAACATCATCTCCCAATATTTATCCCCGCTCAAGCTTACCAACCTGACACTTGATAATAGAAGTACATGATAAACTAATTTCATACCATAAACTTAGGCTACAGCCAAATGTTAGCAAAAATAAATACTCGTTTTACTACTAGTAACTTTAGCCACTAGCATCTTTCATAGAAGGCTAATATTCTATCTAGACACAAATTATATTGGTGGCAAATACTTCACAATGTTCTACCAAGTATGGGCAGTAATCAAGTTTTACAACATTATTCGTTTTATAGACTATATGGTCAAAAAAAAAGTAAAGATGATGCGACATCTCCTTTTAACATGTCATCTAGGAAGACTACTATGGTTCCTATCTCTATGGAAAATTAAACTCTCATATCTACCAAGCTTATCCATTTCATAGTGGCTTACTAAAATCCTAATAAGTCAAGCCAAATTCTCTGCGAACAAACACTTGTTTAGGGACCTCATACTTTATGCATCTATAATGGCAAATCTCTTATATTTTTGGCACAATATACTTAACTAAACATGTACACACAGAAATATACTGAAAAGAGGAACATAGTCAAAATTTAATGATTATATTAGCCACAATAGTCTCTCAACATCAACATCATTTTTGTGTCGTTCTACAAATAGACGATGAGCTTCATATTTCCATCATCATCGCGAGTGACTCAAGATCTCGTGCATCACTCACGAAAGGCAATTATTTTGTATTAAAGCTTTTAAAAAGGCTAATGTTTTATCATACCTCTAAATATGAGGATCATCCGAAGTCACTCTGAATCCATGACCGATATATTTTCTTTTTGAGCTCGAGGCCTATGTATTTACTCCATTATCTTCAACACGAAGTTCACCCATTTTAAAATAGAATGATTTCATTAAATTAGCTTGCGCGTAATCTACTTGATTGTGCTATAATATTAGACATAAAGTGCTAATTAAATTCTGTAAATATCAACACCATCTAATATATTTTACTTGAATAAAAAAAATATATGTATATATAATTAGAGTCAAAGTAGTTTACTTAAACCTTGTAACTTACCATGTATTTCTTGAGCTTATCAACAAGCTATCATGTGTCTATTTATATTTGTTCCAAACAATTATAATATACAAATTCACAAATATCATGTTTATTATTAAGTAAATAATTATATACGAGTAAGATCAATTATCATAAGATTAAATGTAGTTTTTTACAACCTTATCATATTAGAAGATGATATGATAACGTAGATTAATTAATCTTGACATTAAAGCTACATAAAAAAAAAAGTTTTTAACTAATTATGAGGGTAGATTAGACAAAATTGTGTGATCATGGAGATACATTAATTTACGGGCAATAAAATTAATTGGGTTTGGTTGGCATGTGACCTTGGGATGTGAAGCTAGTTAGGTAATTACTACACTAAATTAAAATATTATAACATCAAACCAATCCAATAAGAGGCGTAGGTAAGTAAGAAGATGAATTGACATTGCACTTTTCAACTTAATTCACAGGACCCGGACTCGATTTAGTCTCTCTCTCTCTCTCTCTCTCTCTCTCTCTCTCTATATATATATATATATATATATATATACACACACACACATATATGTACATACACACAACACGTCATATATCTTGCTACTATAGATGGTCAACTTCATCTTGGTTGGCCTACTACTTATCAAAACCTAACCTCATCATGCTCCCGAACCTTTTTTATTTTTGAACAAAGAAAGAGAGAGTCATATATGTATATATATATATATATATATATGTGTGTGTGTGATGTCGATCAAACTATTGTTGTGGGTCTAAAAGGCTAAAAGTATACCGTCGACCTTTACGTGCAGATGTATCATGATAACTAAATAAATTCTTTGACTATGATAAGAATTTTTACCTCATATTGATGTTCATCAATTGAACCATATTTAAAATCGGAATAATTTTGGGCTATAAAATCATCCTAAATTAAATTCGAACCTAAATAATTAATTTGGATTGGAAAAATTAATCTGGACTGAATTAAATTAAATATATAAGTCTTCCAAGGGATTTTTCTCATTGTGTTCAATCCAGCATATGGAAAATTTTGTTGTATATTGTTGATGTATATAAAGAAAATCATGTTATGGATTATTTTGTTGCATTCAGATGTTAATCACAAATTAAAATATACTATGTGATATGATGTTATCAAATTATGTAATTATGGGATAATCTATTTAATTAAGAGTTAAATTAGATGAAAAATATTTAAATTTTTGTTGTACTTACACCTCCATAGTCACAAACTGACAATATTATGAGTTTGATTGTTTGTAAAACAATTGCTAGTTCAAGTTTATGATTTTGATATGAGAGATCTTCCGTTATCAATTGCATAATATTTGGGTTTCGTTGGTCGGTCGTGGGTAGTAAGTATTGTATCAAATATTGTTTCCTATTTATCGTAGTAATCTATAATGACAATAGTAATATGTTTTATTTTACTTTCAGAAAATTTTGTTACGTATACGTTGATAGATATATTAATAAAGTTGTTCTTTTGATATAATGATGTAAATGGCATGCTGTATGATTTCGTTTTTGTGGGTAAATACATTAAAATATATGAATTTTAGATATGATTTTGTTTTTGTTCTTGAAATAGAAAATCAAATATTGGAAAATCATGTGATTCATGGAGAATAAGAAAGAGACCTAATTGAATTGACTCAAGAACAAGAAAGTGATGGCTACTTCTTAAAGTAAAAGTGATTAAGATAATAATTAACTTAATGGTATATCTAAATTTTATCAAAATTTTGTATAATCTTTTTTTTTTTTTGGGTTAGTTACCCTATGACAAGGAGCATAGCTCAAATTCACATCTTAAAAAATGGGGTGAAACTAAGTTTAATTTCTCAAACAAAATCATTAAAGATTAAACATAAGTTACAACACTAAAAATATTTTAAATTATATTAATGGAAAAAAAATATTAAATTTTTTATTATAGAAATACTAGATTATCTAAAGCCTTATTTTCTGATTCTTAATATTGTTTTGTTTGACTCAAACTCATATTTCCAATGAAATAAATTTTTTATTAATTTTTTTGTTAGTTTTAATTCTTTTGATTTTATACTTAGAAAAATTAATATAAACATGCTAGTTGTTTTACCTTAAAATATTTTTTATTGTAATTTTAACTTAAAATTCTATTAGAAATAATCCTATCCTATCTCTAAAATTTTTCTAGTGTCTACAATTTTTTTTTTATTTTATCTCAACACACGTAAAATTTTAGTAGACTTAAGCAACATGTACATACAAGTAGGTTTCTCTAAATTGTCATTTCACTCGAGTACTCTAGCTTCATTCAACATAGAGTATTTGTATCTCAAATTTTATTGGACTGATCTAGTTGAGGGATTGATCTATATTCTGCAATAGTAATAATATTCCAATTTAAACCCTAAGCTATGGCAAGATTTTTAATTATATACATCAGTGGTGGTTCGATATGCTTTAGTTTGTGCAATCAAATACAACACTCTAGCTACACTGTTTATGGTATGCAAAGCCTACAATTATTATAAGATTGCTATTCTGCCACGAAGAACATCCTAGAAAGTAATAACAGCAAATCTTAAAAGAAAATTATATAATGATAATCTCAATAATCTCATTCATTTAGAGTCTTCCTTCATCAAGTGCCCTCTATGTAGACCTCCTTCTGCACTTACCAAGCATCCTCAATCTTTCTCTCGACACTTTCATAAAATATTACCAAGTGTCTTATTCGAAGCATCATTTGCTCCTAGATTTGATCTTCACTGCTAAAAGTCATTATCAAAGCTAAATGTTCCATTTGATCTTTGGTGCTCTATGGCATCAAGTTCAAACGAGACAAAGTTAAGTCATTATGGAAATTGGGCAAATGTATGATCAAGAGTTAATCTACATATTGAATATGAAAAAACAGGTCTAACCCTCGTCAACATCAATCTCATTCCTAACTATGCTCAGAAAAATCTCATTGATATCTAGTATGGTAAGAATCAAGAAAACGGATGATTTTTTAACATCTCTATCATGGGGACTCGTAAAGCTTTTAACAGTATGTAGAAGTATTGTGATCAACTGTCGCATGAGAGACAAAAGGGAAGGTCGCGACCACCATATATAATTTGATTGGCATAGTAAGAAGCTAGAGACAAATTGAGAAAAGGTTAGCAATTTAGAGATTTGAGCTATTAATTTTTTTTTTAATCTAATTCAAACTGATCACATTTAAATTTTTTCACGTTAGATGCGATGTAGTCAACCAAAAAATATCATATGTCAAGATCAGTTAACAAATGACATCAGATATTAACTCCATTAGCAGATAATAATAAATAGGGAATGAATTGAATATTTTTTTAAAATATGGAAACTAATTTAAAGTAAAATTAAAATAAATATCAAATTATAAAATAGTACAAAAATGAAAATATATTTTAATCCACTATCATATATCACAAAAGTCAATATTTCCTCGTATAGTCTAATCATCCACTTGTTCATTTTCACACATCCAAAAATATTACATACTTAAATACGTACACATATGAACATATATTTATATACATACATATATTGTAACACCCAACCTTTCTTTTTTTTTATTAATTTTTATTATTTTTTATTTTTTTTATAAATATAATTATTATTTATATGATTTTAATTTAAATTATTTAATTTTAATTTGATTTAATGAAAATAATAATAATAATAATAATAAGGGTAAAAAAAATTGGTTAGGGATTTAATTGAAAATAATTTTGAAAAAAATAGGTAAAAATTTGAGTTCTAGGGGTATTTTTGAAAGAAAAATAAAAAATCGGAGATCAAAATGCAATTTAAAAAAAATTATGCCACGTCAGCTGCCTGGTTAGCAGCCCCGACCAACCAAGACGCACCAAGTGGCAGAGGTGCTGACGCGGGAGGCCACGCGGGGGGAGCCACGTAGGCCATTCGTGTGCGCGTGATCGAACGGCTGAGATCCGTTCCTGTGCGCACGGATGGCCCAGATTGCATCGCGCACAGACGATCCAGATTGAATCGCACACGGACGGTTCAGATTAAAAACGATGGATGGCCCAAAAGCGGATAGGTATAAATAACCCCATCCGCACCCAAACCTAAACCCTATCCGCCAGAGCCCTTCGCCGGAGAAGACAGCCCAGCCACCAGAGAGCCAATCACTGCCACCCGCCACCATACCGAAGCAATTTTCGACCGCCAAACGATGTAAAAATTTTTCTTCTTGCACAAAATTCAATTTTAAACCCACCCATGACAAAATTGGAGTGAAAAAACCAGCCGATTGGCCGGAAAACGCCGCCGCCGCGAGGTGTTTCAAAAAACGCCTCAGATGAGGCCTTTTCCGATTCCCGTTCGATGTGATTTTTCCACCGTTATGACCACCGTTTCCTTCTCTACAGGTTGACTAAAGAAAAATACTCAACCACAACGTGAACCGGAGGAGCCGCCACACCGGAGAGCCCCACCGCCGGTGAGTTTCAATTTTTTGCATTTTTTAGCCCACCGGTGCTGCCGTCAACGGCGAAGCCGCTGTGCCGGAATTTTGAAATTGGCCGAGTAGGCCCTGGGTCTGATTTTGGGTTTATTTGGGGTACTTTTAGGTACTATAAACGCGTTTAAGTTCCTGCAGAAAAATTCATAGAACTCAGGGACCGCCCGTAGGCGCAGTAACCATCTAATTTTCGGCATCGAATCAAGTAAGGACCCCTCACCCTATTTCTTATTATAGATGTGAAGTTTGAATAAATAATAATACTGTATTTTATACAAATTAAATAGATATGTATAATGAATTACGGTTGCTAATGGAGCCCGAACCGGACATTATTCTCTGTCGATTTCTGTTTGACTTATTTTACAGTTTAAATACATTATGGTATCTGGTTTATCTATTTTACAGTTTTAAATGCATGTATCACTGTTTACTTCACAACTGTTTGATTTTGGGAATTTAAGATATGATTGCTTTGTTGGATGCATGTTACTTTGTTTATGTATTTATGTTTGATTTGGTGACGGAGATTAAGGACAAACAGGAATGGAATGTGATCTGATAAATGGATAAGGTGACAGTCTCACTAGATATCCTGGGAGATGGTGGACGGACTGGGTTCATAGGGAACCCTACCGTGAACATTGTCTCATACCGGACCGGGTATGGAGACTTGATTATTTGGTGCTCATACCGGACGGGGTATTGAGCTTTAATGTCTTGGCGCTCATACCGCACCGAGTATGGGGACGACCCTGAAATTAAGATTGTTAAAGAAAATGGTTCACGTGTAGCGGAGACACCCCCTATGGATCCCCATGGATACTAGTAGGCTGGTGAAACGAAAAGTGGTGATGATCAATTATTATTAATGAATACAAATTTATGATATGTTCTATGTTATTGATTATGCATGAAATTGTGATCCGTATGATATTATTGCTTTTATAAATTGTTTCCATAAATTCCATAGTGGTAAGTGAACTGTAAATGATTTCATTTGTGATAAATAAATCTATTTGAATCTACTACTCCATTGGTTGTTTTTGATTTTCTACAAACATTTGCTTCTGTGACGGCGATATATTGTGATGTCCTTACTGGGATAGTGTAGCTCACCTCTTATTTAACCATTTTAGATCAGGAGGACCCGGTTCCCGAGCTCAATCCGCAAGAAGACTATGAGTAGATGCTAAATACTTTATAGTTTCCATTATTTTTTCCATTTTTCGTATTTCTTTCAAAAAATTTGTTCTATAATGTTTGTTAGTACTTTTGAGTTATCGTATAAGGAATGTTAAACTTAACCTTTATTTTGTTTCCATACTCAAATTATTATATGCATTTCTTTTTAAATTTCCGGGTCCGTTACAGTTGGTATTAAAGCCGCATTCCTCGGACCGATCCCTTACGCAATAATACTTAGAGAAACACTAAACAATGAATTATCACTCAACCCTTCCTTATGAAATACAGGTACAGAGAGATGAGAAGAGGAAGACCCCAATTAAACCGAGCAGCCCGGGAGGGTTCGCTCAGGAAAGACGTGGACAGGATATTTGAGATGTTAGAAAGACTCATTGCGACCCAGCAGGGCCGAGAGAAAAAGAGGGAGCTACCTGACCCTCACCCGCTACCACAGGTTGAGCCACCCCGGTACGACCCTGCTCCTCCACCGTACCACCGCCACAGTATAATCCAGTGCCCCCGCTGTATCAGCAAGTACCACCACAGGGCCCCCTAGTCTACCATCAACCTGGCGCAGTCCCTTTTCCACAGGACCCAGTTCCTCCCATGATTGGCCCGGGCTACATAAAGAGGTACAAGAGACTAAACTCATCCACTAATACAAGGGGATCCTCCTTTAAAGATGTTGAGTACTGGTTGGTAGAGACAGAGAAGGCCTTCAAGACCTTAGGGGTGACTTCTGAGCAGAATGTCACCCTTGCTACCTACATGCTGGTGGAAACTCAAACAGACCACCTTGTTCGTTCCAGTTACTTGGGAACAGTTCCTAGCAGCCTTTCATGCAGAGTACCTCCTAGAGCATCTCTGACATCTGAAGGAGATGGAGTTCGTTCACTTGGTCCAGGGGAACATGACTATGTCAGAATATGCTCGTAAATTTCTGGAGTTGGGCTGATACTCCCCTGAGACGCTGTTGGATGAGGGCAGGAAGGCTAGAAGGTTCCAGCGGGGCCTCCGCCCAGAGATTAGGTAGCATTTATTCGTACTGGAGCTCAAGACCTATTCGGCCGTTCTGGTCAAGGCACAGCTGGTGAAGAGGAGCTTCCACACCCTCCCTCAAGCAGCAGAGAACTTTAGACCTTCAGCTCCAGCCTGCAGACCAGTACATACTATGTCTGTCCAATAAAACAAGAGGCTCAGGCCAGTGATCCAGGCTCTCCCTCAGGCTCCAGTGGTAGAATGTGGTAAGATCTGTCAGTATTGCGGCAAGGATCACGGGGACCGACCCTGCTACCGCCTCAACAACACTTGTTGCATATGTGGTAGTGCTCAACATTATGCGAAAGAGTGCCCAAGGAACCAAAATCAGGGCAGACCTCCTATTCAGGTCTTCTCCAAAATAGACCTGCGATCAGGTTACCATCATGTGAAAATAAGGACAGAAGACATCCCCAAGAAGACTTTTCGAACTAGGTACGAACATTATGAGTTCCTGGTCATACCATTTGGGCTAACCAATGCCCCAGCCATCTTCATGGATCTAATGAACAGGGTCTTCAGACGATTTTTAGATCAATTTGTTATCGTGTTCATCGATGACATCCTGTTCTATTCAAAAAGCAGAGAGGAACATGCTCACCATCTAGCTCAGGTTTTGCAAGTTCTCATAAGAAAGAAGTTGTATGCGAAATTGAGTAAGTGTGGATTTTGGTTTGAGCAAACCACCTTCCTGGGACACATCATATCAAAGGATGGAGTATCAGTGAATCCTGAAAAGGTTGAAGCGGTACTCGGTTGGGAGAAATTGACATCAGTTAAAAAATTTCGTAGCTTTCTGGGAATGGCAAGCTATTACCACAGGTTCATTGAAGGATTTTCTAGTCTAGCTGCTCCCCTAACCCGACTCACAAAGAAGAATGCCAAGTTTGAGTGGAATGAGGATTGTGAAAGAAGTTTTTCAGAACTAAAAAAGCGGCTGACTACTGCACCTATACTGGCCTTACCGAGTGGATCGGGAGAATATACAGTTTACAGTGATGCTTCCTATCTAGGCCTAGGTTATGTTCTAATGCAGCATAGGAAGATCATAACCTATGGGTCCAGACAGTTAAAAAGTCATTAAAAAAATTATCTCACCCATGACTTAGAGCTTGCCGCAATCATACATGCCTTGAAAACTTGGTGCCATTATTTATATGGAGAAACCTTTTAGATCTATACCGATCACAAGAGTTTGAAACACATATTCACTCAAAAGGATCTCAACATGCATCAGAGAGGTGGATAGAGCTTCTTAAGGACTATGATTGCGACATCTTATACCATCCGGGTAAGAACAACGTGGTAGCTGATGCACTCAGTAAAAAAAGTACAAGTATCTTAGCCCATTTTATGGTTTCAGAATACAGGCAATTGGGGCCACACAACATGTTCGACTTCAGAACTTGATGAGAGTCACATGTTTGGGTCATCTGACCGTCCAACCTGAGTTAATCCAGAGAATAAGGGAAACTCAGTCAGCTAATCCCGCCCTAGTAGCCCTCAAGAACGATGTAGAACAGGGAGTTAGCTCAAAATTTCGTGTCTCCGCCGATGGATTACTCCGATTCCAGGATAGGGTGTGTGTTCCAGGTGACAGTGAGTTAAAGAAAGACATTATGACAGAGGTCTATAGCTCAAAGTTTGTCATGCATCCCAAAAATACTAAAATATACCAAAGCATGCGATCCCGGTTTTGGTGGAATGGGATCAAAAGAAACATAGTTGACTTTATATCTAAATGCTTGGTATGTCAGTAGGTCAAGGTAGAGCATCAGTGCCCAGGCAGGTTACTTCAACCATTACCAATCCCAGAGTGAAAGTGGGAACATATCACCATGGACTTTGTGACAGGGTTACCTAAGACACGCTCAGGACATGATGTCATCTGGGTAATTGTTGATCAGCTTACCAAGTCTTCCCACTTCTTGGCCATCAAGACGACCGATCCCTTAGATAAGTTGGTAAGAATGTATATCCGAAAAATAGTCAGATTGCATGGAGTCCTAGTGACAGTGGGTCCGATAGGGACCCCAGGTTCACTTCTCGGTTGTGGAGTAGCTTTCAGCAAGCCATGGAAACAAAATTGTCCCTCAGTACTGCCTTCCACACTCAAACTGATGGACAATCAGAAATGACAATCCGTACACTTGAGTATATACTCTGAGCTTGTATCCTTGACTCTGGGGGCCATTGGGATGACCATCTACCCCTTATAGAGTTCGCCTACAACAACAGCTACCAAGAGAGTATTGGCATGGCTCCGTATGATGCATTATATGGGCGTCCATGCAGATCACCGATTTGTTGGGAAGAAGTGGGCGATAGAAAATTATTCGGCCTGGAGCTGGTAGAGGATACTACATCTAAAATAGTTAAGAAGATGAACATTCAGACAGCTCAGAGCAGGAAGAAGAGTTATGTGGACACCCGGAGGAGAGATTTAGCGTTTAAGGAATGCGACCGGGTGTTTCTTAAGGTTTGGCAAGAGGGGAAAACTGAACTCCTGATTTATTGGACCATTTGAAGTCTTAGGCAGGAGATTAAGGACAAACAGGAATGAGATGTGATCTGATAAATTGTTCGGCCTGGAGCTGGTAGAGGAGACTACATCTAAAATAGTTAAGAAGAAGAACATTCAAACGGCTCAGAGCAGGCAGAAGAGTTATGTGGACACCCGGAGGAGAGATTTAACGTTTGAGGAAGGCGACCAGGTGTTCCTTAAGGTCACTCCTTTTAAGAGAATCAGTAGGTTTGGCAAGAGGGAAAAACTGAACCCCTGATTTATTGGACCATTTGAAGTCTTAGACATGAGATTAAGGATAAACAAGAATGGGATGTGATCTGATAAATTGTTCGGCCTGGAGCTGGTAGAGGACACTACATCTAAAATAGTTAAGAAGAAGAACATTCAGACGGCTCAGAGTAGGCAGAAGAGTTATGTGGACACCCGGATGAGAGATTTGGCGTTTGAGGAATGCGACCGGATGTTCCTTAAGGTCACTCCTTTTAAGAGAATCAGTAGGTTTGGCAAGAGGGAAAAACTGAACCCTCGATTTATTGGACCATTTGAAGTCTTAGACAGGAGATTAAGGACAAATAGGAATGGGATATGATCTGATAAATTGTTCGATCTGGAGTTGGTAGAGGAGACTACATCTAAAATAGTTAAGAAGAAGAACATTCAGACGGCTCAGAGCAGGCAGAAAAGTTATGTGGACACCTAGAAGAGAGATTTAGCGTTTGAGGAAGGCGACCGGGTGTTCCTTAAGGTCACTCCTTTTAAAAGAATCAGTAGGTTTGGCAAGAGGGAGAAACTGAACCCCCGATTTATTGGACCATTTGAAGTCTTAGACAGGAGATTAAAGACAAACAGGAATGGGATGTGATCTAATAAATTGTTCGGCCTGGAGTTGGTAGAGGAGACTACATCTAAAATAGTTAAGAAGAAGAACATTCAGACGGCTCAGAGCAAGCAGAAGAGTTATATGGACACCTAGAGGAGAGATTTAGCGTTTGAGGAAGGCGACCGGGTGTTCTTTAAGGTCACTCCTTTTAAGAGAATCAGTAGGTTTGGCAAGAGGGGGAAACTGAACCCCCGATTTATTGGACTATTTGAAGTCTTAGACAAATGATTAAGGACAAACAGAAATAGGTTGTGATCTGATAAATGGATAAGGTGACAATCTCACTAGATATCCTGGGATATGGTGGACGGATCGGATTCATAAGGAACCCTACCGTGAATGTTGTCTCATACCGGACGGGGTATGGAGACTTGGTCATTTGGTGCTCATACCAAACGGGGTATTGAGGTTTAATGTCTTGGCGCTCATACCGGACGGGTATGGGGACGGCCTTGGAATTAAGATTGTTAAGAAAAATGATTCATGTGTAGCGGGGACACCCCTATGGATCCCCATGGATACTAGTAGACTGGTGAAACGAGAAGTGGTGATGATCAATTATTGTTAATGAATACGAATTTATGATATATTCTATGTTACTGATTTTGCATGAAATTGTAATCTGTATGATAGTATTGCTTTTATAAATTGTTTCCATAAATTCTACAGTGGTAAGTGAACTGTAAATAATTTCATTTATGATAAACAAATCTATTTAAATCTACTGCTCCATTGGTTGTTTTTTATTTTCTACCAACATTTGCTTCTATGATGGCGATATATTGTGATATTCTTACTGGAGTAGTGTAACTCACCCTTTATTTAACCATTTTAGATCAGGATGACCTAGTTCCCGAGTCCAATTCGCAAGAAGGTTACGAGTAGATGCTATATACTTTATAATTTCTTTTATTTTTTCTATTTTTCGTATTTCTTTCAGAAAATTTGTTCTGTAATGTTTGTTAGTACTTATGAGTTATCGTGTAAAGGATATTAACATTAACTTTTATTTTATTTTCGTATTTAAATTATTATATGCATTTTTTTTTTAATTTTCGGAACCGTTACATATATACATGTGTGTGTCTATATATACATATAACTCGCAAGATGTATTAATTTCCCCTTTTTTTGCCAAAAATTAATAGTGGGTATTGGTTTATTGCAATAATGTATATGTGCATGTTTTGAGTGGAATAAAATGAAATAATTAAAATTTGAAATTGAAATCTTGGTGAAAGTTAAAGATAGTGGAAGTTCCACTAAGCATAATTTGAGGAACAACTAATCAGCATGGTTTTTAGAGATGTCAAATACATAAATATATATATATATATGTATATATATATATATATGACAACCACTTCATATATATAGCTCCTAACCCAACCCATTCAAATAATTACAAATATATAGCTAACCCACATGCATATACATATATATATATATATACACACAACATAATTTTCCACCAAATGACTTATCTCAATAATCCATATATGGATCAAACACTGAAATTTTGGTAGTGGGGTTAGACAGAGAATGTGTTTTACGATTTATCTCACATGCTTTTCATGCGCAGCTGTGTCTGGAGACACAATACACACACACACACACACATATATATATACATACATATACCTTATATTTTCCCATTATGAAAATTGATTTTCTAATATAATGAAATACGGAATTAGGCAAAGAATAATTAATAAATTAGGACTTGCTTAGAAACTGAATAATTTTTAGATAATTAGTGATTAAGTCACGCAATTTATTTGGCTTTAATGGATAATAAGTTTGAAGTTTTCCATATAATTAAAGCGGGACATACATGGTAATTAAAGATAATAATTATGAAATTGAAAGTAAATTACAAATGAACCCCACTTTATACATATTTAGAAAATCTAATCAGAAATAATTTTTTTTTTTTTTTTTAATATTGTCATGTAGATCATAATTAATTAACACATCCCGTTAAATAACAAAGATTCTTAACCCATCAAATACTATTTTCTTATATTATATTATATCATCACAAATGAAATTGAAAACATCATCTATACACATACACATACACATACACATACACATACACATACATTCATGAATAGATATAGATATATATATATATACATATGTGTGTGTGTGTGTGTGTGTATCACGTAAATTACTTGATTTTGTTTGAATTGATTAAGATATTTTTGAAGTGAATAGTGGTGACCGCAAGGAACATAATCTGAACCCGGAACAGGATAAGATCTTCCTTCATCCAGTAAGGGGACAAATTGGTAATTACGAGACATTGAGACCAGAGAGGCGTACGATAATAAGGGTGTGGTTGTGAACACTGGAAAACCAGCTCCTCCTCTGTCCTTTCTTTTCCGCCGTTCGATGGGACGGTGGAGTAGATTAATTTTTATTTTAATCCGTTCAATGGTACGAACTTTTTAAATTCTTGACTTTATTTTAAAAATCGATTGATTCGTAATCATGACCGTTTAACGCCTTTTTTAATTCTCTAATTATGGCGATTAACGCCGTTTGTTCATTTCCGTTTACGTGGTATTTTCGTAATTATAGCACATCATTTTCTTTTTCTTTTTCTTTTTTTCTTTGTTTTTCTCGTGACATTTTATTGCGGGTCCCAGCGAGAAGACCAAACAAAAGAGTGAAGTGGACCCCACGGGTTATCGACCTTCGAACATAATTTGGATTATCTATTTTACTAAAATTACTTATTAACCCAGATATTTTCTCTATTTACTTTTTTATATTAAAAAAAAAAAAAAAGCCAGTTTGTCCGAGCACCAGATTTTTTCTCTCTTTCTTTCTTTCTTTCTTATTTTGCTTATGAGTTTGTGTTAAATTTAAAATTCTGTGGGTTCGACATTTTCTTTATTTCTTTAAATTCAATTTTCGTATTGATATCTTGAAAGATATTTATATATGTTTATGTTTATAAAGGGAATATTATAATTATAATTCAAATATTTTACACTCATGAGTACTTCAATAATGGGTACTCATAAAAAAAAAGAGCTTTATATATATATATATATATATATATATATATAAAAGAAAAACTTTTTATTTTGAAAAAAGTACAAGAGAAATGAAATTGGGTTACTTAAATTATCAGCAAAATGGTATAAAGTCAAAAGCAAGCTCTTGAAATCAAATCATGTTACATAATTTGGAACACACTTGTGTTAAAAGTAAATTTAAGTAGTGATTAGGAGAGTTAAATAATTTTGTCTTTTGGTTAAGTTTTAGAGTTATACCATTTTAGGTCTAATTGAAAAAAAATTAATTATAAAATTGGGTGATTTAGTAAATTAATGAAAATGGCAAGAGCAAAATTTTTTTAAAAAAGAACAGTAAAGTTCAATAATGGAGAAAATTGGGGAATTAAAAAAAATTAAAATCAGATGGAGGTTGAACAGGTTGGAGGCCAATGGTGAAACAGTAGTAATAGTAGATGTGGGACCCACGTGAAAGTATAGATTTTACACACACACACATATATATATATATATATTTTTTTTCAACCCCATAGTCAAAAATTAGGGCCCAAATAAAGTAAAAAATTAAATTAAAAAAAAAAGACCCTCTGGCTATCTCATCTCTCATCATCATTACCCTTCCCCCCTTTTTTTTCTCTCTTTTCTTCTTCTCTCTCACTAACTAATCAAAATCCCCTCCCCCTCCCCCTCCCTTTTTCCTTTTTATCCCCCTTAATTTCTTGCTCAAAATTAGCTCCAAAGCTAATCAAACTCACATACATATATACATATATATAATTATTTTTAAATAATTTAATTTACTTCGCATGAAAAATAGGGCATCACTTGCGTTTTGGTGTGAGTTCAATTTCAGATACATCCAAACAAAGCCCACGACCCTTAAGTTTCAAAAACCCTCATCCCTATGCCATGTGATTCCTCACCTGCCAGTCAAACTCCCGTCCATCCTCTCTCCACGTGTCAATCTGCCAGCCATCCACGTGAAGAACGAATTCGGAACAAGGATAGCAGTTATCTCCGTGTCCAAACAGGAGAGAAAATTTTGGATCTGGATTCTGGAGCTTGCATTTAATTTTTGTCTGAGCCTGAAAAATTTGGCGTCATCATCATCATCTTCTTCTTGTTCTGCTTTTCGGGTCAAAAGCTTATATGGGTACTGAGATTGAGATCCAAGATCCGACTGAAGAAGATCTTGTAAAAATCCAAGAGGTGGGATCCGGTGTGAGTGAGAGTAGCGTGGGATCAGTGTGACACAGAGCAGAAGGAAATCAATGATGGGTTATGGTGAGAAAGCAGAGTACTTTTTGAGAGAAAGTACCTGGACCCCACGTCAATCACAGACTTTGATTCGACAGATGGATGCTATGAGCTTGGTGGTGACTCCATCACCATTCATCATGTTTACAAATCCAACACTTGATCTTGCATCACCATCACCATCACCATCACCATCACCATCATCATGCTTCTCAATCTGGGTCTCCTTAGTTTTCTAAATTCTACTTAATCAAAAATCAGTTACAAGTAATTGCTAAAATTCTAGTGTCAACGCGGTGAGATTCTTGTACATTAAAAAAACTTGCCACCTAGTACTGCTCCTCAAAATTTACTATAAACCCCCCCCCCCCCCCCCCCCCCCAATCTTTGTATTCACTAAATTTCTCCTGATCAATTATTAAAAGACAAATCATTAACTCACTTGACCAAAATGATCGAATAGGATCGATCCGAACCAAATTGATCGGTCGGATCATCAAAGATATAAATCAACAGATCGAACCAATAAAACCAACTACCATAATTAAACTAATCGCGAATAGCTCATAGATGTAGAAAAATAAACCATTGTCACAGAGACAAAATAGATCATTCACATGGGCGCTTAAGATGAACAGAGAAATTTTGGATGTATAAAATGGGAGACAAGAGATTAGGGTTAAGGGAGAGAAGAGGATTAGAGAGATGGGAATTTTTTCTTTTGGCGCTAAGAAAACCCCATTTCTCTTTTTCTTATTTTTTTGCAATTTCGCAACATATATTAACACCATATAAACATCTCATAAAAATAAAAAAAAAATAAAAAAAACCCATCGGTGCCCTCCACTTACATCTCATCCTCCCCTTGAAATATAAAAAGAAAAAAAAAAAGACGTTTAATATATTATCTATAAAATACTCCCTATGATAATAATTAAAATAAAAACCTAATTTCTCAACTTAGGATTATAAAAAAAAAAAAATTAGGAAAAAAAAAAAAAAAAAACTAGAAATTAAAACCCATTTCCAAGTATTCTTTTATGCTGTAATTCTCTCAAACTTCCACCGGTAAGAGTTGAAGCTCCCAAGTTGCAAACTTCGACCCGATTGAGTACCCGACTTGGCCTTCACTTCTTCACATCACGTTGCAACTCGAGGTGTTTTCGTCACTGAACGCGTGGGTATACGGGTCGGCTGGTGGAGGCGGGTACGGGTATGGATACGGGTAATGATACGGCGGTATGTAATTGACGGCAGGCGGTGGCCTGGCGTACATCATCGGCTGGAATCTTTCATTAGCGCCGCCCATTGCTCGGTTCTGGTTCATCACTGCCGCCATATACTGTTGTTGCTGCTGGTGGTACGGATTTCCGGGCATAAGATCCGGCCCGGCTCCCTGAAAATATCCACCACCACCACCGGCTCCACCTCCGTTCATGGCGGCTGCCGGTAAACCTTGAACAGCAGGGACGTTACCCAGTTGACTAATGGGGAGATTACCCATTTGAGACATCGGCATACCGAGGTTACCCATTTGACCGTTCGGCCCGCCGGCGCCGCCCATGCCCGGAAATCCATTGTTCAGAGGATGAACCCCATCATTTCCCTTCTTTACACCATTGTTGTTACCATTACCACCACCACCCTTGTTATTATTTTGCCCACCACCGCCGCCATTGTTACCGCTTTTGGCATCTTGTGGTCCGCCGCCGTTTTTACCACCATTTTTTCCAGCTTGATTTTGATTTCCGCCATTGTTACCACCTCCACCGCCCGGCTTTTTACCTCCGTTACCATTTTTACCATCACCTCCGCTTATCTGAACCGGCACAGGGTTCCCACCCCCCCCGCCATTCTTACCTCCATTTTTACCATTTGCACCGCCATTGTTACCACCTTTCAGGGCATTCATAAGCTGAGGGTTGTTACTCGGATTCATCATACCATTCATCAGCATGCCATTACCCATGGCGGGTTTCATCGGAAGAGGATGCCGGGGAGGAGGATCATCCATCTCATCGTCAAAATCATCATCATCCAAATCATCATCAAAATCATCATAATCGTCTTCGTCGCTGAAATCGTCATCCTCCGGGATGTTGAACTTCACAGCTTTCTGATTCGGGTTCTGGTTCGGATTAAAAGGTGGCATCTTCAGGTCCTTCAATTGGGGCAATTTCAGATCTTGGAATCCCTTCATCTGCTGAAGCTGCTGCAGCTGTTGAAGTTGCTGGAGTTGCTGTGGCGTCGGCTGGCCGCCTCCGCCTCCTCCTCCGCCAACCTTTTGGTTGTTGTTATTTCCGCCGCCACCTCCGCCACCCTTATGATTTTTATTGTTACCAGCTTTGCCATTATCAATCTGCATGTTCTTGAATTGGTTCGCTAATTGATTTATGTTAGGTTTCGGAGCTCCCCAAATCTCTGCATGCTTCCCTGATTTTGCTAGCTTCTTGATAAGAATCGCAGGGTCCACATTCCCGGAAACTGTCACTTTACCTTGCTCGGAATCTATGGTGGTCTTGTAAACCCCTGTTCAAACCAGGGCAAAGCAAAAACAATAAAATCAGAACCGTGGGAGTTTTGAAGAAAACGATATAGTTTACAGAATGAACAAAAACAGATCAAGGATTTCTGCGAGATTTAACACGAAGGAAAATGGGGCCAAGGAATATGGATTAATACCATCATTTTTTGAAAGATGAAATAGAAGAGGGAAATGGGGGAGAAGTACCATCAATTTTCTGCAAGATTTTCTTGACTTTCTGCTTACATCCATCACAGTGAATATTAACTTTAAGAACACAGGTCTGCATGCAGAAGCAAATTCAAAAGAACAAAACCATAAGTTAAGGAGAAGAATAAGAAGAAAACAAGATACAAAGAAAAGCAAACAAAAAAAAAAATAAAAGGAAGAAGTACCTGGATCTTCATGAACTCTTCTTTACTCATTTTGTTTAACAACAAAAAGAAACAAACAGAAAAGAACAATTAAACGAGAAAACAGAAAGCTTCAAAGCTACTAGATCTGAGATGGAAACAAGGTGCTCCTCTGTTCTTCTTCTTCTTCTTCTTCTTCTTCCTCCTTTTGGGTTTTTCTCAAGCATGTACAGAGAGAAAAAGGAAAATAAAACGAGAGAGAAAACAAATGGTGGATCAGTTTTGTGAGCAGAGAAAAGTTGAGAGACTAGAAAACAGGAAGAATGGTTGAGTCTTTGGAGAGATAGAGTGTGTGGGTGGACATTGAAACTCTGGTTTTCATCTGTTTCAGGATTGGAAAGAGAGAGAGAGAGGAAAGAGGGGTTAGCAAGGAGAGAAGCAAAGGGACTGGCAGAGAGAGTGAGTGCTGCAAGGTTTCACTCAAGTCTTTTAGGCCTTTATTTATTGGTGGGATATAATGTGTGGGTGTGTATATATAATATATAAATGATGTATGTATATATTGTGAAAATCACTGAGTTTATATTAGGCTTGTAATAGCCACTAGCCACTTAGCCATGTGGGTATTTGGCTTGGCTTAAAGGTTTAATAAATAAATAAAAAATTTAAAAAAAAAAAAAAAGGGGTGAGAAAAAGATAAAGGCAATTGTGGCTTCTCCAGTTTGGGTTTTAGGCTTCTTCAAATTTTTGGAACTTTTGCAATAGTTTACTACCAATAATATCTTTTAAAAAAGCACAATTTTTAAATTCTGATTTTCTTTGTCACAAATTAAAGACCACTTCATAATCTATAAATTTCTAGATTCAAGTTTAAATATATCAATAATAATTATAACTACTATTCTCATATTATTTAATACTGATATGTAAGAACACAAAAAATAATAATAATAATAATAATTGTTGTGGAATTTTGAATGTTTAATAGATGGGTTAGGGTTTAAGTAATAAAGTAAATTAATGAAGAGGGTAATTTATGATATATAATTTTATATTAAATTATATATATTTATATGTATGCGTGGATGAATGTATTGTCAGATTTTTCTCTCCAAATTTGGGTGGTAACCATAAATAAATAATCCAATTTAATGTGTACATGTAAAAATTATTAAATTTTGCATACTGTTTTTGGTACGTTGCAAACATTTTGTTTCCCCATCTAAATTTACCCTTTTGCCCCTCTTTTTGGCCTTTTCCTCTCTTTTCCCCATACTACAACTTTGTAATTTCCAATTTGTATGTACAGGCACACATGATCACGTATACATATACATATACATATAGAGAGAGAGAGAGAGGGATTTATTATTTTTTTGGTTGGTTTTTTGAGTTGGCATAGAACCAGAATTAGCAATTAGGTTGATACTGGTTCAATTTATTATTTAATAAAAAGACACTTTTTATTAATTACAGAATTGAATTGTTTATTTAATAATGACAAATCAAATAATGAAATTTAGGTTCGTAGTTTGACATCCCAAATTTCTAACATCTAATCAATTCTCAATTATAATAAAATTACAAAATAACAATTAGTGAATTATTGATTTTTAAGAATCTATGCAATTTTATTTCAAAAACAGAAGTTATCAACCTGAGTCATTAAATTATATCATTAATTCAGTTTTTTTGAAATCTTTTCTTCATAATTCACAAAACCCACTTAAATAATATATTTTTACAAGAATTGCAATTAACATTTATGTGATATTTATAATTATATAAATTAAATAAATAGTTAGAAAATGATACTTAATTTTCAAAGATTTACATGGTCAAAAGTAGAATTGGAACTAATGGTCAAAAGATCTTCAAGTAGCTACTGACCTTCCAACAACAACAACAAATTAAGTGGGCGACTGCTGCCCTTTTTTTAAAAAAACTATTTAGAAAAGAAAATTTGGACATGAAATCCATTTAAATCCAACGTCCTGAAAAGAGGGAGAAATTATATGATCTCCAATTATATATATATATATATATTGCATTTGGAATTTTACTCTGTGATAAACACCCAAATTGTTCATTTTTAAAAGTGACTTGTGAATTTTACTGTGTGGCAACTAAAGTGAATTAGTCACTTTCTAGATAATTTTATGATTATAATATATTATCTACAATAATAATTTTTATTTTTTTTTTATTTTATAATGATTTTAAAAGTTACTTTTTAATATCTAAACATTATATAAATTTTTTTCATTAAAAATAAAAATAAACTGAACCATTTCAAATCAAAACAAATAAAAAAAAAAAAGATAAAAATCGTGAAATATCAATCTAATAATTTCCCCAAGGATAAATACTTCTTCTAGGTTTAGTTCACTTTTAAGATGATTGGAGTCAACTTTTGCCATGTTCATTCACACACACACGTACATGTATGTACATGTGTGTGTGTGTGTCTCTCTCTCTCTCTCTATATATATATATATATGTGTGTGTGTGTGTGCATATACATGTATGAGTAAAATTGTTCACCACACCCCTCTGCTCTGCTCTTTCTGAATTCCCCGGAAAGATACTACTTACCAGACACTCGCTACAAGTTGGGTCAGTACGTAGCCACTCTTACATTGTTATATTTAGAGAAGACGTGACAATTCTGGAAAAATCTATACTTACATCTATACACACACATACACACACACACAAAATTTGAAGGCCTTGGTGTTCAAGTCATTGCTAATTTTGCATGTGATGTGAATATACTTTGGCATACTTTGTTTTGCAGTTTTTGTTGTATGGACTTTTGTCAAGAAAAGTAAGCATGCATATGTATAGGCACCGAGATTTATATATACGAAAATGAATCAAAAGCTCTTTTGGGTGTTTTTTTTTTTTTTTTTTTAAATTTTCTTTTAATTATCGTTTTTAGCAGAAATTAGGTAAAAAAGAAAGCCTCAAATAATTGCCCTACTATATTTGGTTAAGAGTAATTTTTTGATATTTATCTTCTTATTTTACATAATTAAAACCCATTAAACTAAATATGAAAAAATATATATTTTAATTCAAATTTATAATATTTGATAAAGAAAAATAAGTAATTATTCAATAAGAAATGATAAAATATTATATTAAATTAAATAATAAAGCAAAATTGAAAATGATGCATGGAGAAAACAGAAGGCATGTTTTAAGGGGTGTGAAATCCTTCTTTTCCACGCAAATAATTTTTCAACATTTCTCAAAAGCTTAAACCATATGAAAACCCTTGTCTCACTTTTTATGTCTTTCTATTATTATTATTATTATTATTTTCTCTTTTTTCTTTTAAGATGTGATGTTACTTTACTTGTAAAATTGCATTTGAATGGCTTGATACATATCCTCCCACATCAAGTTAAAAGCAAAATGCAAAGCTAATATAATATATATATATACATATGTGTAGCTAAGTGGGTGATTAGTGATATCTTTATACTATATATACATAATATGAGTTATATAAGTATTTGTTTAGTTTATTACTAGTGAAATCACTTAATGGTGGGTTGCTTTTAACTCAAAACTAAATTAGTTAAATGTTTTTTTTTTTTTCACATTATTTAATTAAATAATTAATACTTTTTTAATTAAAAAAAAAATCGTGATTTCAAATCGAAATTATGTTTCTACATTTATTTTTATTTAAAAATTATTTATAGTACATGCGTATAATATAATAAATTATTTATTTATAAAAGTTAATAAAATATTTTTTTAATTTAAAATAATTATTAAGTATATATGTGGTTTTTTAATCTCAAAACAAAAACAATGGCATAAATTTAGTTTTAATTAAAAGAAATTGGAAATTATGATATTTTTATTATTTTTTATGATTTTTAAATTCTACCAAATTCTTTTACTCCATCTGTGTAAAACTTATAAGTAGAAAAAAAAATGCACCAACTTATCATATTAAATTACTTGATAAAATTTGCAGAAGCATAATGATTTAGGACCATTTGAACAGTAAAAAAATATATTATTACTGTTGGAACTGAAAGCTAAGAAATTTGAATTGGGAAGGAAATAGTCAAATATGATTAGGAGTCACATGAGCACTCCATGGGGTGTGAGACAGTGATTGATGATGGATGCATGGTAGATGGGTGAGGGGCCATTTATTGCTAATCTTAAATGCAAATGCTCAAACTCTCAACCTTCACATGCTCAACATAATACATATATACATATACATATATCTATATGCACGAATAGAATAGTATTTTTCTGGTCTTAGCCCCCAAATTTGTGTGAGAAAAATTAATATTATGAGAGATTTTGTACATCTTGAGAAATTTTGCCAAGGAAAGAATTTTATTTTATTTTATTTAAAAAATTCTAATTTAATTTTACTTTTTATGTATTTCCATTATAATCATTTTGGGTTTTGACCCACTTCAATTTTTTTTTTTGGCAGAACCACCAAAACTTTAGATTGAAATTTGCATTCATTATTTATTTGGCATTTTTCATGTTGTAATCAAATTAGCTGTTTCTTTTCACATTATGCATTTGGGTCTTTTCATAAATTAGGTTAAGTAGATACCCAAATCTGAATATCGTATGCAACCTCCTTTCATACATAACCAAACAACTCCATTCTCTTTTTCCTTTTTGCCTAATTTCCTCCCTTTAATTGAATTTCACATGTATCAGAGTTTAACACACACAATTTCTATTCTAAAATAGTAATTGCTTTCCTGACTTGTAAGCCAAATCTAGAGCTCGGTTCTTCTTACAAGACCTCGATGTACATAGTTTACCTTTAATGGGTTTCGGAAAAAAATTTTAGTATTAACGTATAAAATTAATCGAAAATCACCCCAACTGCTTAGCCAAAAAAATTTATGAACAAAAAAAAAAAAACAATACGTTAGGTTAAAGCAGGTAAAAAAGGATTAAATAGTTTTAGTTGATGATGTCAATTTGTAAGTAAAAACTTTTTTTAGTTATTGAATTACACAATCAAAAATCAATGTTGGGTTTAACAGTAACAGGTGATGCCTACAAAACCACCATCACCAAGCAAAAAAAAAGAACAAGAAAAAAAAAAAAAAAAAAAAAAAAAAAAGAGATTGTTGTAGATATAGAAGAGTCCAAAACTGTGGCAGCTATCAACTGCTAGGTGCCAGCTCCATGAAATGGGCAAGTTAGGCAAATTACAAAACAAAGTCCAAGCAACACTGGGTATATTTCATTATCATAAACAGTTCAGAACTGTAGCATATATGTCTGTAAGTGATGGTGGCAGTTCGATTAGGACAGCCTCTTATAGAAGAAGAATAATAATAATGATAATAATGATAAAAGGTCATTGTTTTCATAGATAAATGGCATCAAATTTTAGAGGTCCAAATTCCAGATCAACAGTATGTCTTGGCATGTTTTCTGCACCATTTTTCTTGATTTACTTTTTCAACTTAACCTCAACCTGCAAAAAAGCTGAAAACCAAGTTCTACTGCTATCCCAACTTATTGAATTAATCAATGGAAATGTTTTATACAGTGAATTTTCCACCAAGGTACGACTGCCCTATCAACTACTAGTAGGGTGTATGGGATATAGATATATATTAACAAGCTCTAGAAGGTTGGTCTGCAAAGAAGAATGAGTTATATAGAAAATTCCCCAAAATTTGTTTTTTCAACCAGCTGGACAAATGTTATTTACCATTTTGACAAGCCTGCTTGCAAGCAATAAAAGAAGATAGGCTCTGAGACTGCAAATAGAAATATGTTTTAATAAGATGCAAAAAGTGAGTTTATTATTGCACATCTTTTGTATTCCTCATCTTTTCAAAGTAGAAATCCTCTCAACACATAACCCAAGTTTTGAAGATTCTTGGTTTGTATTCCTGAATGCTAACTTCCATGGTAAATATTCTCTTTCAGCCTCTCCTTTTGGCTGCTAGCCAAATGGGAAAAAAATCATGCCTCTACACCTACTATGTTCATCCGGTCTAGCACCCTTACAGCATCTTTCTTTTGTTGCTTTTTGAATATCCATACACACCAAACCCATATACTCATGAAGAACAGATGAATTTTTTTAACGAAAGAAGAGCAGGTTAAGAACATTCCTGAAAGGGTTAAAGAATAAAGCATAAAGCAATGAGTTCTAGAGCTTCGCAAAGACTTCATTTTATTTTTTTAATTCTTCAAACAACTTTCGGTAATGAGGGGAAAGGTATAATCCTTCCACCTCACTGATAATACCTTATGTAAACAATGAAGGAAAGAAGAAAAATTTCACTTGTTACAAGCTTTACAAATTATATGGCAAGATCTAAGCCTGATAATCTCTGACATGTCAATGGAAGTCAGAGAACCAAAAGTGAGGTGGAAATATACACAAAAAGAAAATGGTTGCATGTATAACTATAATATAAAATATTACAAAAACAAAAGAGAGAGGAACTTAACAGTCATACCATACAAGCAAACTTGGCATGAAGAAAAGAACTTCTCAGAGATTATTGCTATTTACCTTGATCTCTATAAGTTCCTCAATAGGTTGCCGGCAAATAGGGCATTTATTTGACTGAACCCTCAAAGCTTTTGCACAGTCGCTGCACATGCACTGCAAGACAAAACATATATTGGCTTCAAGTATATCCAAGTGAGATTCAGAGTGGAGAAAAGAGAAAAACAGAGAGCAGGCCTGAAAACAGGCCTGTCATAAACAGATGGAGCTTTTTCCTAAGAACTTCTAAGAAAATTCTTATGACCATTTTTTCCAAAAGCTAGATCTAAGTGAACTTCGAGAAAATTTAGACATGAACAAATAAAAGGGGGAAGAATCTCCGTCAAAGCAAGGAGAGAGATGAATGTTTCAATCATTGTGGCTGTTGCAAATGTTTCTAATCCCAGAAGCAAATTTTCTATATAAGCACTCCCATTCCCCACCCCTACTGATTTTAACTTTCAACAGCATATAACATACTGTTCAGTTAATATGCAGAAAAAAAAAAACAAACAAACAAAAGCAAGAATTGCAGTAATTAAACAATTCAGGGGGAACCCTCACCATATGTCTGCAAGGTAATACAGCAGTATCCTTAGGTTCAGACATACAAATCACGCACTCCTTCCCTGGGTCACTATCATCAAAACCTTCTGCTGTTGCTGAGCTTCCAATTCCATATATCTCACGCAGCTCATACCGAACTCCATCAACCCACAATATCTGTCTTATTACTTGCACCTTGAAAGAATCATTATTGTTTTTCTCCAGAACAGCTTGGGTAACTTGCATATGGGCAGATGCATTTGATACAAGTTCATCAAGATTTTCATCAGCTAAGCGTGGTGATACGCGTGTTTCGGCACATATTACAAGGGGGAAAACATCTTCTTCAGCTGATGATTTTGAAAGGTCATCTAACTCAAAGAAGCCTAAATCAATTCCTGTTCCTGAGGGCTGACAAAATTTTTGGCCAAGTCCTTTTTGAAAGGGGATTCTTACTGGCATAAAAGCTTCAGGAAATAGGGGAACAAATCTACAATCTGACTCCTCCTTGGCAAAGTAGAAAATAGTGATGCTGTAAATTAGAGAACAAAAGGAAAGGACCCATGTTAAATTAATGCCAAATATATCATGCGCTTACATCGCTTGTTTAAATGATAAAAGCATAAAGAAAATCATATTAACATGCAGCTTCAGATGCCATCATCTGTTCATAAAATTAATAGCTCACAACCCATAGCAAGTTCAAAAAAACTTCTCATGCTATAGCAGTCATGTTTGGAGAGTCAAGTATCCAACAGCAAGAATCTCTCAGGAAATTCAAGCTTAAGGAGAGGATTTTCATTTAAAAAAAAAAACGATGAACAGAAGAGATGTGCCATTAGAAAAACCAAAAACCAACAGATATCATTCAATCATAAGTGGCATTATTAGTCAAAATAGTCTTAAGGACTAGAGCTAACCCATGCTTTTAATAGAGCTCTGCACCTGCATCTACCTCACATTCTAGATGCTAGTAAAAATTACACTGCTTTTCCAAGAATAATGCTGTTCGACTTTTTCACAAGTACAATGGCTATACAGGAAAGGGAGAGCCTACTGTCTCTAATAGAGCTCTGAACCTGGATTTGTCTCACATGCTAATAGCAATTATACTATATTTTCAGGACTAATATCATTGACTTCATTTCACACCTATAATGGTTATAGAGGAAAAGAGAGACTCCATGGTTTTAAAAGGAGATCTCCACCTGGATCTGTCTCACATGCTACTAAAAATAGCATTACATTAGCAGGACCACTTTCATTATATTGAGTAAATAATCAATGACATATATAATTCAAAATGACAAAAACATTTATATGCAAAGGTGATTCTGTTAAGCTCAGAAAAACAAATTGTTGCTTCCACTAACTTTATAGGGAGGCATATTAAACGAAAACATAAGATCCCGTTAAAATGATTCGTATCATGTTCATGTTATGAGCTTATGTAGAATACTCAATCTAGTAAAGTTAACAGTTCCGTCATACCTAGTACCCCTTATTTTCAAAAAACAACTTATATCATGAAGACAAACTACTAATATACCAATATATCAAGCTACAGATTTTGCATCATAGAAGTGATAATACAATTTCTGTGGACTAGCATTACTGACCTCAAACTGGAAATGAGAAGAAACTATATTGCACAAGTAACATCTTAAATAAAATAATACTCACAAGAATCGCTTAACAAACATAGAGGTTCAGACTGAAGCTCTAATATAACGAAGCAAAAGAGTACATGCCTCAGAAAAGGAATGAAAAAATAACTAATGAAAAATCAATTTTCATAAGAATGCTCTCTCTGAAAAGGAACGAAAGAACATTTCACGAAAAATCAATTTTCATAAGAACACTCTATTACTTCCTGATAACAGGATTCTTAACTGTAAGAAAGTTATCAGACAAGAAAGGATTTGAAATTTCATCACTTTCAATTTCAAGAAATGCCCTTTGATTGCATCAATCATCTAAAAGAGAAAGAGAAAGGAGCGGAATGAATCTAAGAAAAGGACCCATAAGATATTCCCTGGAAATTATACCACTAATAACAACATAATTAGCTGACCGGTTCATACTTTAACCATGTCAGAAATGGACATAAACAGAAAGCAAATAAAGATAGGACTATTAGTGAAGAATAACATTCAGCAATATATAAGTTTGATCTTTTTGCTCCATGTAGAGGGTAGCATTAGAGTAATGGCTCCAGGAGCAATGCAGACTCACTACTTGACAAAGGCAAACTACAATACAGGCATATAGCAAACAAGGTTTTCTGTACTAAATCACACAAGATAGAATATCTCCCATCTTAATACTTTTCTTTACTCAAGTTGCAGAAACCTGAACAGCCATTCAAAAGACGTGATAATGAAACAGAATTTAGATATGGTCTAATTTTCAACCTAGAATAAACTTCAACTCAATTCTGCTAATATGGTCTAATTTGCAGTCATGCTATATACTTAAATTTAGATATGCAGAGACTTCGATAATTTCTTCATACAGACTACTCACAAGCTTTTACTCCTTACAATAAAGAAACAGGCAAACAGAATTTTGGAATGGAGCAAAATTCCATATGAAGGTCATGCCCTAGAATTCTAAATGCTTTAAAGTCCTTGTTCATAATACCATCAATAATATTTTTAGCAACCATGATCCTATCAACATTCCCAACATCCAGAGCACCTGAACTCTTTATTAATACTCTCCTACTATTTATTTTGCAAATGTATGCTCATAGTTATTCAGTATATATCACCTTCATAAACCTTTCTCTAGTACTTAAATCTTTCGGTCCAATCCAGTTCTGCAGATCGTAGACAACTAGTTACATGAAGCTTTTGAATTAGAATTTCCTACTCCCATATCTTTCTGAAGATTCAAAGAGCAAACTTCTTAATTCTTTTCGGGTCTAATTACCAACCAGTCAAAAGTGGCCGAGACTCAGATTCACCAAAACCCACAGACCTAAATCCGACATATAACAAGAACTTAATATAATAAACCAAAAAAAAAAAAAACCAAATCTCCGGTTTCCTTACCTCCCATCAAACATGGCATCAAAGACAAAAGAAACCAGGTGCTGATCAGGGTGCTGCTCATCTATTTTGAGCCGCAACGTATCCTTGTGCACATTTACATCATTCCTCACCTTCTTCGCGTTCTGGTGGTCCACGTACGGCGGCGGCGGTTGCACCTGTCCTATCACCGGAGGCCTAATCGGAGACCACCCATTTGCATAGTAAGGATTTTGATGCTGATGATAATGGTAGTTAAAGCGACCCACCATTGGATTCACATAACTGCATGAACTGTAAGGACCACATGTGTAATGAGAGTGAATCGGAGGAGGAAGAGAAGGCGGTGCGGCGTATGAGTTTTGTGGTGGGGGATACGGAAGATTTGTAGCGTACAGAAGATTCTGAGGCAGGGGCGGCGGCGGAGGAGGAGGAGGAGGAGGAGGTGGTGGAGCGGGGAGAGATGGGGGTTCATGGGAGTAATAGTATAGTGGTGGTGGGTTTTGTGGGTAATGATTGTTTCTTCTTCTGCTGCTAAATGAAATCCCCATTTTCTGTTTGGATGGAAAGAAAAAGTTGATGAGAAAGCAAGAGAAAGTTAATGGAGGAAGAAGAAGAAAGTTGCAAGAGTTGATTTGAAGCAAAAGAACTGTTTGCGTGTTGAAGAAAACAGGTAGATTTCTTCTTTTGACTTTCTCTCAGTTGATTAACTATATGAATATTTTGTCTGTTGGTTCCCACAAAAGATTATTCTTTTATTTTTATTATGATTATGACAATAAAAATTGAAACTTTATTTTTTATTTTTTTGTTTCCTCCATCAATTTTGAATCTCAGCATGTATAAACTAATCATCGATTTTTGACTGAATTAAACAAATATTTTATATAAAAATTGATGAACATTAAAAAAAATAATTAAGCAACCTAATTATTACTAATTTTTTAATTAGTAACATATGATTCTCAAGCAAGCGTGTGGAAGATTGGGCTACAAGTAGTAATTTCCAAGCAAAACCATCATTAACCCAAATTCTTAAATTTATAATCTTCATGTGCTTCTCATCACTTTCTCTTGCTTTGATTTTTCTTTCCCTCCAAACAAACACCAATACCCATGTTCACTTCAGTTCAGCAGATTGGCTAGAACAGTTATATGTTATTAAAAACAATTTTTTTTTTTTTTACGTAGTACTAAAAAAATATTTTATTTGTTGATTTATTTAATATTACAGATAGTTAATCAATGTGGCATTATATTTTCTATACCCAAGACTGCAATGAAATAGACATAAACTTGGTCAAAGTTCTGAGATAGAGATAAAATCAGTTTTCAAAATCTTATTTTAACACTATATATTATAAGGAATAGCAGTTTATATAGGTAAATAAATTGTTAGAAATAGTCGTATGGGATTACATTTTCTAACAATTACCATGCTGGAATTGGAATCTTCTCATACAAAAGTTGAAAAACATGGAATCTATTTGATTGAATTAAAAAAAAAAAAAGTATATAAACCAGATCAAATATCTTCATTATAATATTAGATGTAGTTTTAATACAATATCATGATCAGATTGGAATATGAAAACACCCATCTGATAATTCTTCCATCCAATACATCAACACCAAAAACATGAAGATCAAGATCAAGACAACGATCAAGGCAGACAAAACATAGAAAGACACCACACAAACCCCAACATGAAATTTGCAAAACTTGACTGTTTATATAACTATAATATCATAATTGTTAGGATTTATATATATATATGTATCAGCAAACATCAGGCCTAGGTTTCTTACGAACAGCTATGCATCCTTTCTGATGATCTTTGAAAATTCTGATATCAGAATAATCTCTCAAGTCCTCCAAGCTTACATACTGCTGCTTCACCATTCTTGAAGAATCACCACCAGTGTCATGCACCCAAATATAGGGATGACATGACTCGTCATAGTAATACAGCAAGGTCTTGATGCCGCCATGGGTGCAGCTCCTTCCGGGCATGTAAGCTTTGTATATGCTCTTGAAGTTCAGTCTCTTTGAGCATCCCGGCTTCAAAGTATGGATCTTTTTGAGAATGGATCCTACCCTTATCTGCAACTCCACTTGCCTGTCACTCAGGTTCCAGATCCTGCTGCTCATGCTGGACGCTACCGGGTTATGATCGCGGCAACCATCAAGGCAGCCACCCGTTGGGAAAACTCCGAAGGCTGCCGGCAGTTTTTGTCTTAGGGACTTTGGAATCACATGCATTCTGCAACAACAAATAATTCAACACATAGGATGTGTATGTGTGTATCTTATCCCATATATATAAATCCTAACCCATTTTTCAGATATATATATATATATATATTTGTGTATATTGGTCTACCAACGGCTGTGATTAACAGATGGTGGAGGATCTTATTTTTTATGATATTTCTGATTGGTTTGTATATTCAATTTAATACCTTTATGGAGAGAACCTTAAAATCATTTGTTTAATACTAAAGAAAATGGTAGGGACCTCAAAAGTCACAAATTTTAAGCAGAAGAAGACAGTGCGAATTCTAAGAAGGGTAAAATATGTATAGACATATAGATATAATATGTGTATATATATATATATATATGTGGGACATGTAAAGGTGGCAGCCGCACTGGTCTTTTCTCCTGTTTGTTTGGGAAGATGGAAAAAGAGAGTGGAAGGCAAAGTATTTAAAAGATTGATGATATGGGAAGCCTATGATTTTGCTTCACCTTTCATGATTGAAGGTCACTTTCTGGTTTCCTCATGTTGCAAGTTTTCAAACAAACACCAACTTTACCTTCTCTGTAGGTTAGGGTTTTGCACCGATTATGCTAGTGGATCATTGCTTGGACCGCACTATACATGGGACAAAACTTACTTGAAAATCCTCTTAGACTTAGTGTTTGAAATGTTGTTTCTTTTTCTGTCGTGCAGTAGTCTTAATGGTTTGTGTTACAAAAGTTTTCATGACAGCTTTGGCCGAAAACGAGGATGAAGACGACGATACCTTTGAGTCTCCGCAGTTGCCTATTGTGGCTGAAACAGTAGTAGATCTCAATCAGAGTAGGATTGGTTCAAATTTAACATATATATTTATATAAATATGTATTCGTATAAATATAAATATATAAGATACACTTATTAATGATCAGTTATGTGCAATTTGAAAAACCCACAAAATCAATGCATTTTGAAAAATTCAAAAAGAATTTCTAAACTTGCCCAACTTCGTAATGAATTCTGAGTTCATGTGTTACAGAGCACGTCTCATTCAAATTTAGCAAAACTTATTCTAAACTGTGTTATGATCATCTCTGCTTACACTATCTCTTTGTTATCAAACACAATCCTACAAAGAGAATTGGTATCAACTAAAAGCAAGCTAACAATACTTGTTTGGTCACACTTGGAAAACCCTACCTGTTAGGGTTTCCATTAATTATGAATCTTCAAGCTTTTAAGGAGATAATAAGCACTATCCATAGTAACATGCATCACCTGTAATAGGAGATGCATCTTACAGAACTTCCAGCTAAGGCCATTCTTAGAGACAACAGTAGTAAAAAATACACACCAACAGACAGATCCCAGAATGCACCCAGGAAAAAAATCACTCCCTCTTTAAAATCACTATTTGTCCAGTTAAAAGGACCAAGGCTACAATTCAACATATCCCAATTGTATACTTAGCCGATTCTGCCCAAACCTAAATTCATAAATAATTGAACTATACAACTCATATCTGAGACATCAGATGCTTAAGCAATAAAGTGGTGTATATTCTTTTAAAGGAACAAGAGAAAGAATGTACATGACATGACATGGGATTTATTTTTCATGATTATCATCTGCAACATCTATCTTGATTATGAGTCGCTGATTGAGATCTACTGCTGTTTCAGCCAGAATAGGCAACTGTGGAGACTCAAAGATATCATCTTCATCCTCGTTTTCTGCCAAAGCTTTATCCAAAGCCGTCTTGGCAACTTTTGTAACACAAACCATCAAGATTACTGCACAAAGGAAAACAAAAGAACATTTCAAAAACTTCGAAACTCACCAAAAAAATCTTCTGGCAATAAAGTACATGCTGATTAACTTTTAACACGACATATCAGTTCCATGGTTGATTATAAATCTTAAAGTACAGTTAACTCCAATTATTTGGTTACTTCCTAGAAAACAAACTTCCTCCGGTCTCCCTATGACCAGAAAATGATATTCTTTTTTTGATATAAAAGTTAGTAGATGTATTTATCTAAGAGAATATTGATAACAGCTCAAATGTTATTGAAAGATAATAAGTATTGTACTCTAACCAGAAAATTATATCTTATCCTAAATTGGTTGAAAAGCATTGTACTCTAACCATCAGCGGCCAAAAGTTAGTGATCATTTAACCTACACAGTTCATAAAAGGCACGAGGGATATTTCTCATTCAAAATTCACAAAAGAAAGAACCAACCAAAAAAACTCCCAAAGTATTGATAGTCTCTCCTCCATCTTATCTTCTTTTTTCCCTAGACTCTTCTGTTTCTTAGGCAAATTTTGATAAAAACTTGAAATTTACGCCCTGTGGGTGGCCAGCTCATTTGGTAAATACATTTATACACACAAGGACACGCAACAGAATCCTACTCACACTTGAGAAGTGGCTGGATGAGGAAAGAGTGAATACCTCTTAAATAACTAATTAACAGACCAATTGACTCCATTTAGAACAAAAAAATAAACCATAATATGTTGATGCCCTACACCCAAACATTCTACAGTTACATTCTCCCAAAGGACCTTGGATCATCAAGCTTCCCTTCATTTATATTAGAGGATTTAATGGAGGAGGGCAGAGTTATTTTGCCTCTGTATCCAGTATACGGCAAGCAAAAAAGCCAAATGGGATTGGGAAAAAATAGTTGCCAGCAATTGTAACTCACCAGACACCACAAGGCTCAAAATGAGAAAAACCTGCACCACCATGAAGGAACAAATATATGTCAGGTTACAGGATAGAAAAAGTTTAAAGCAATCATTGTTTCAGGAATTAGAAAGTATATCATTCAAGCTTCTTTCCTTATGACTACCCACAGATTCACATGTTGTGTCAGCCCAAGGTTGTTAATAATGAACAAGAACTTATCTCAACTTTCTTTTGGAGTAATTCACATCCATATATGTATATGTTGGGTTGACATTTTAGATTTGAGATATATTTTAAATTTACATAACCATTTCTGTTAATTGCCCAATCAAGCCAACCAATACTGAAAAAATCCAGAGCACTCGATTTAAGAATAGAGATATTGATAAATTTTTGTGGAATTCCTTCCTCTATTTATTATCACTTTGTCACTATTCAATTTGCAAGTATGTGTTATAGTTATCAGCACACATCATCTTCAAAAATCTTTCTCTAACAGCTACTATTTCCTTTGCATTCAGTTATGAAAATTTAGAAAATTGCATTAATGATTATAAACAACTAGTTAGATCAAGCTTGTAAGTTAGAATTATAAGTTAGAATTTCGTGCTCCCGTGGCTTTTCTAAGATTCAAAAAAGAAAAATCCAAATTTTCTTTTCACATCTTGCCATCAACCAATCAAGTTAAACAACCTCACCAATCAAAACCAAACCAAAAATGGCTTTATAAAGAAAGAAAAAAAAAACAAAATTAAACTATAAGTAGGAAGTATAGAACATAAACTATAATAAACTTTTTTTTGAATGAATAACTATACTAAACTAGAATAGAAGTAAATAGAAAAAATGAAAATTACCAAAAGATGATATAAGACACAGAGAAAGAGAGAGACAAAAGAAGAGAAATACCATGTTAGGTAAAAAGTAGGGATTTACTCCTTTAGAAAAAAATTATCAAAAGAACTAAAAAAATTATACAAAGAAAATTTTGGCATAGAATTCCACTTTGGGCAGCCCAATAGCCACTGTAGTATTATAGATTGGTTTTGACCAATATATATCATACCTAGTATGATTAACATAGGCTGATATGGTCCAGAACAATTTTACCTATATTACAAGTCATAATATGCTATCTCTCACCTTTGTGTAGACCTTTATGCTTCAAAATAACTATTTTTTAAAAATCCAAAAAAAAAAAAACACCCGAGCATGTGTTGACAGTTAAAAAGACATGTCTTGACAGTTGAAAAGATGTAGATGATGCCTCAAATAGACATTCCACAATCCTTACCCAACGAGAGGTTGAAAACTCATTCCATCCATGTGTAACATCAGAAAGATCCTTGAGAGTTGTTCCAACATACACTAGTGCAAGCGTTATTGGCTGCAAAAAAAAAAAAAAAGAGTATCAGACACATCCAAGACAAGAACCTACCCCATACTACATTATCAATAATCTCTCTTATACAACCTAGCATGAATATTAATAAACTGATCCAAGAAAGCAATTGTTTTCTTCACAACGAAACTAATCAACTCGTCCTGATTGTTCCACATACAAAAAACTGTTCAGCAGAGAGAACCTCCAGTTCTCTGTATACTGAACCATGCAAACACTATGATGTTACTACTAACAAGGTCCAATAACTACTTCTAGTGTTTGTAGGTTTATATTCAAGAGGGCTTTATTACCTCTTTTATTTGTGACGCAAGGAGGATAAATTCTCGTTGCAGAAAGGGGACACTTAGCTGGTGGGTGCTACTGTTGGATAAAACAGAAGGGATTAAGGACTATTTCTCCCCTCTATTAATTCTTGGGAAGACAAATACTTTTTTGGCATCTCTTTGCACTAAGGTGCATTACCTATATGAATATTTTCTTTCTATAGACTGGCCACTGTTCTTTATTCAATTGTTCACTATGTTGTTTCAACCTATTCTTTCTTACTTCTTTGTTCTAAAAAACATTTGGAGGACAACTAGTCCTCCAGTTATGCCCTTTGTTTCCCTTCCTCTTCAATAATAGTTTTTTTTTTTCAATAACATTGAACTGAGACAGGATAGGTGCCTCCCATAACTGAATCCAAATTCACAAGCCATATGCAAGCATCAATTGAATTCCCAACTAAACTACCCACACTTGCTACTGACAGAATTTTCTGTTTATGACATAATTAATTTTATAGGAGTATCATTGTTAACAGACAGGAACTAAATATTTGCTGAGATGCATTTTCAAGAAGAGTATCATCCTTCATCCTTTATTTGTCCTCGTGCCAATATTTTTTCCTACAGCGTATACATTGATATGCAAAACTCGTGCCAAACCATTAACTTCTGTATCATACTAGAGATTATGTACAAAAAGAATCAACTGATATATAGCATGGTACAGTCAGGTTTCAAATGACAGTTTTAGGATTTCTGCGAATAAAAGACTACTCTACTTATTGATTCATTTACATACAAGGCAGACAAATTGTTATGAGATACCAAACACCATAGAATCTAAATTTTATTAGAAATTCATGAATAATGATGCTTGTAGCGTATGCTTAATATATCAGGCCACTGGACCAAAAGACTATTAGTTTAAAGAGATAAAAAAGATACCATCATTCCCAGCCATGAAGCCAGCATGTATGAGCCAACTGGAACAGGAGTGACAGACAGAAGGTAATTCAACATGTTGAATGGGAGCAATGGAACAAGTCGAAGCAGCAACACAATCTGTCATCAAGAAAATAATTAACCGAAAAAAGTTTTAAAAACCAAATTAAGAAATTAGTCAATAGAAACTACAATTTTTGCAGTCATAGTCACATTTCTTCTTTGTGAAAAGTCCAAGAGATATGCAAGAATGCTATATAAGAATTTTTCAGTGCACAAATGCATGATTATGAGAATTTTAGTCTTGACTATCTTCATATGCAAACTTCCAATGTTAAAATTGCAAATTTGTATTAATCTTGAAACGCATAATTAGCATCTCCTTGGTGCCAAACCAAACAATCAGGAATACAGGCATCTAGTTTGAAATTCTCACAAATTCATGGACCGGTTGAACAATCAAAACATAGGTATAATACACATTTAAAGCACAACTTGTACTCTTCCAGATATCCATTGTTCATGCCATTGGTTTTTAGCCCAGTGAACTTTTCACTGGCTTAATCACAACCCTCAACAATCAACAGCCTTGGCCCGGCAGTTAGCCAAGTCCCTAACTATGTTACAAACTTACTTTCGACTTCTATCTCGTGTAACATTAAAATATATATTACATTGTACTAAAAAAATAATCACAAATTCAAACTAAAACTAAAAGTAGATTTAATTCTAAGATTCACCAATTCACTTCATATCCATCAGGTGCAAATAGTTACATCTGCTCATTGCTTCATTGTCAGTCTCATAGTTCTGCAGTCACTCCCTCTTACTATTATAAGAAAAGGTCGGCAAATGTAACACGTAGAAGAAATCGAAGGACAAATTGCGAGCATCCAGTCATTTAAAAAATATCGAATATGAACACAAACCTTAAAACCAGATCTTTTTATTGCAATTGCAACTGACCGGAACTTTGGATAATCCTTCAACTTGGAAGCAACATAAGATTTCCCTATCTATAAAAGAGAAACACATTAAGATACAAATAAAACAATATAAACAGTTTAAGACACTACCAAAATTATCAAAATGGACTTTGGAACAGAATATCGAAAGATTAACCAAAAATTAACTGCTAAGGAAAATAAAACATTGTCGACCAAAATGCTAAGATCCTCACGGCAATCCATCAATAATGATCAATTATAACAAAATGGGCACTCTTTGGAACAATTAGTAGTGTATCTACCACTGGAAGTGTTCAGAAACTTACCGTACGGCCAAGGAGAAAAGCAGCCCCAGCACCAACAGTAGCACCAATAGAGTCAGCCACAAAGCCCACAGTTAATCCGAAAAGATAACCACCACCAAGCTAAACGATGGAAGCCAAATCGCATGTAAGATGGCACTTACTTAAATACTCTGCTTTATATGTAACTATTGTTGGAAAGGGTGTGCACATTAAGTAATATGATTGAGACTAAGAATCAATCACACATACAAAGACATGAGATTGCAAAAGGGAAACACCAAGTAGACATTGTCATTACCAACTAATATTGCACACCAATCATAGAAAATCTAGTACCATCTTCAATTAATTAGAAACAAATCATATTCATAAACGCTGCCTGGTTAGATATGAAAGCTGGTGTTTGCAATTCTAATTCAATGTATTGCACAATAATCTTCTCAACCAAGAATCGCTTACCAATTCCCAGAGAAAGGTAAAGGATAGGGAAAAGGACAAGCTATAAATAATCTACACACGAGTTACAAAATTTTGGATCACACTCCACCAGCAACCTTATCCTTCCTTGCTATTCCTATAACCAAGAGAAACTCGTAATCTATTGTCTCCACGATGAGAAAAAGAGACTGAGGCTTTTCCAAGCACTTTTTCATGACAAAGGCATAAGTGCAAAAGAGCATAATGCAGTTAAGAATGAAATTAAATTATAACCAGGCAAGGAAGCAAGGGAGCAACTTTTTACACTGTTTTTACATAGTTTATAGTTGATAAAACCAAGATTTAATGTAAACTCTATTGTCATTTTCGTACTTTCGACTACTTGAAGAATTTGTCTTTTTTCAATTACTTAGAGAATTTGTCTTGCTTCTTTCCTTTTTATGTTGTTCAAAAGATTTTACCCACATTTTTTGCATTAACTTCCTAATATATTTAACCAAGACATAATAAAAAGTCTAATGCATTTCGATTTTGATAAAAGGAATTAGAAAGCAACTGCCCAAATTCCTACAGACACAGGCCAATATTTGAGATTGTGAATTCAAATATTGATGGAAGTAATTTAACAATCTCAACAAAATAAGCAAAACAAAAAAGAGTAAATTTTCTCTGAAGAAATTAGAGAGCAAAAAGGATTAGCTAAAGCATAAGGGTAAGAATTGAATGCTTACAGTAAGTATGGATGCTGGAACAGCCAAAACTGTCAAAGGAATGTAAGCCACTGCCCTGCATATCATTCAGAGAAATATTAACTGTGTTAACAAAATTGGAAATACTTGGGTTTGTTCCAGTCATATGGGCCAAAGAATAAGAACATGATGACTACAGTGAAAATATGACAGGATAAAAACATTTAATAGTAACAAGTAAGTATTTATTGCATTTTTGTGAAAATAAGACATATTGCAAAAATAGTTACAAAGATATTACGAAAATAAATACTTCCCGGGCATTTGCCATTTCCTCTTCAAAGCTGCTTATTGGCACTTACAAAGTACTCTACTTAGAAGTTATTAAGCAGTAGATTCAAACAGAATGTTAAAAACTGTTTGTCAACACGTTAAAAGCAAATCCAAAGACACTTAATTACATTACAAAAGACAGAAAACTAAAGATCACTTACAGAACAAGTGGACCCCAGACCCCAAGATCCTTATCAACCCATAACAAAAAGTCTTTCAGAAGCTGCATGAAGAAATAATCAGATCAACATCTGCAAGGAGCTCATCCAAGAAAGAACCATCTTTATACATGTCAAGTTAGTTACAAGGATATGATGGTAGCCTGGAATATTATGTTTTAGAAATGACATATAGCATTCATATATACTGTAGAGCTCAAAATTAAGCAATGACGCTATTAAAACTACTCTGTGATCTTAAGACGGTTTTATCAAAATAAGCTAGCTTAAGTCCAAGTGAAATTAGAGCATGCGGAGGAGTTATTTCCCCTTTTCAACCAAATCTTTTTTTTTTTGGGATCGAATTCTGCCCTATGGTCAACCTAAATTCAGATGCTCATCTAATTAAGAAACAAACAGGCAAAAACCAAAATTCTCTCAGAAAGATTGAAAGTCAATTAAACAAGACTCTATTGATCCCCAATTAGCAAGATATACACAAAAACAAGCCATAAAATCCCTAAAGAATGCCAGGTAAACAAAAAATTGAACCGAACCCAAATTCAAATTATCAAGGTTCACCAAGAACACCAAATGCTGGTCTCAAGAACCCATAAAGAACAGTGAAATCAACATATATCCAGAATATAAAATCAGAAAGAAAGAAAGAAAGGAGGAAAGGGGGGAATTGGTACCTTTTCTACGGGAAGGGTGAAACAAGCAAAGATAACAGCGGCAATGAGAAAGAGAAGAAGGGCGATCCTGAGCGCAGAACCCCAGGTAAACGCCATTGAGAACCTGCGACGCCAAGGTCTGCAGTATTTTTCGTCGTAGTCGTTGCCTGATAGAGTTTGCTTCAAGGATAAGCGAGCCCTTAATCCCTCTACGTTTGCCAGATTTTGGCTGTGGAAAAGAACCCTAGAAAGCCAATGTAGATTTCTCTATGTGGATACCGTCGGTTCGCTTCTGAATTGCATACCCATCATCAATCAAAGATACTCGAGAAGGAAGTCACCTCTTTCTCTCTCTCTCTCTCTCTCTCTCTCCCCCTCCTGACCTGACCTGGTTTGATGCTCACGCTATAAGTGGGGATTTTGTGTGGGAAGCTGCTCAATTAACATAATTCCAGAGGCTCTGTAATAATAATATTATTTTATTGTTATTACCATTTTATTTTTTATTTTTTATTTTTTAAAAAAATAACGCTAACCTATAATTATTCTCACATGTTTTATATAATAAAATTTATTAATTTTTTATTATTTATTTACCATTTTTACATATTGTTATTTTATAAAAAAAAAATTATTATTTATGTACTATTTTTTAATTTATATAAAGACAGATAATTACAATTTTTTTTTTTATTATATGATTCGGTCATGGTAAAATTATATATAAAATTACACATTAAATAGACTAAAATTCTGTTCTTAAATTGATTTCTTATAATTTTAGATGGAGTTCTTAATACATTTATTATTATAACCAACTCATTATTATATTTTTAATAAAATTTTAATTTTTTTATAATTAACTCTTTATTGTAAATAAATAAATAAAAACTATCATTTAGAAAATATGTTAAATTATTTTTTTAGGTAATTGAACATGGGCATCCTATTCCAAGTATTTAAATGTTTTAGGAAAGAGAAGTAATTATAATTAACCCTTGGGGTTAATTGTGGCTTTACATTAATTATGTTTATTTGCAATTATATCAGCTTTGAGTACGTGTAATTATTAATTTATTTACACGCAAATTACCTTTTTTTTATTATTATTTTTAAAGGAACATTTAGTTGTTTAACATTTTAATGTACATGTAAAAAAGATCTTCAATCTTTATAATAAGCTTTGGAAAAGTTAATACTCACCCAAATAGAACTCAGTCATTATCTCTTGATATATATATATATATATATATATTTTAATTTTAGCAATAAGAATAATATTATTTAAACTTGATTTTCTGTAAAATATGTCAGATGATCAAAAGTAAAATGCACACGTGGATTAACCCTTAATTCTACTACATTATATTTTTATTTAATTATTTATACACCAAATTTAGTCATAGTTTAAGAGATGTTTTAGATTATTTATTTCCTACTTAATTTTAAGAATTTTATATTCACATTTTAATATAAAACGTATAGTGCATATGAGTTTTTAACATTGACTTTAAAAATATAGATTTAATTATCTTGTTGTTTCTTTTTTAATAACTTACTTAATTATCTTTTTAATATCTTATAAAAATTTAAAATGTATACGTAAACCAATATGAATAGTAAAATATTTGTAATAAAAAATATATATTTATTAAACATAACAACTTAATTTGTGGAATCCACTTCCTATTGAAATGATTAACTATTTATTTTTAAATAAAAAAACTACATGCTTTTAAGTAACTTAAAGTTTACCATCTTTAAACACATTTCTTCAAATAATTCAAGCCATCAGTCTTGCACATTTGATGCATATATATAATTTTAAAAACCTTATTATTATCTTCAATTCTAAAATAATATATTTTTATTCTCTGTTGACTAAATTCATCTAACTTGGATTGAATATGAAATTAATTTCAAATTAAATGCAATACTCATTTAATTTTTTTTTATCACTTTTGTGTTCCGTTCTCCTTATTTCATAAAACTATAATTGAATTCAACTTGAACATACCAATTTTTTTTTTTTTTTTTTTTTGTGAAATTTTAGCACTAAAATTAATAGAATTAAGTAATATTTTCGTTTGTTACGTGAATAAACTAGATGACAGATTGTAACAAACTATAGAAATTGGCAATAAATATATACACACAACTGTTATATGGTTAACATGTCTGTTTGTTTTTTTTTCTAATTTAAATGTAATAATTTTTTTTATTTATAAAATTTTTATAAATAATTAATTTTATTAAATTTTTTAAAAAAATAAATTAAGAATGAAATTGAAAGAAATTTTGAAAAAAATTCGGTAAGTGTTTTTAAAAGCAAAATTAAAAATATAGAGTTAAAATGCAAAAGGAAAGAAGTTTGATCACGTAGGATGATCAAGTCAGCAGCGCCGGTGGATCAGAGCACGCCGCGTGACAACCCTGCTGACATCGGCATCACACGGAAAGCCACGCGAGCGATCCACGTGCCTGACAATCCGACATCCCAAATCTCATCCCGCGTGCTTGAACGGTTCAGATGCATTCTCCATTTGGATACGATCGGGCAGATGAGATCAATCGCGATAAACGGTCCAGATTTATCAACACAATCAATCTAAACAGACAACGATTGGACGGTTCTCCTTGTTCCACGTCGATGCGAACGGATGACCCAGATCGATACGAAACGGGTATTTAAACATCACGTATCAGAGAACCCTAACCCTAACCGCACATGTGCTCGTTGGAGAACAAGAACCAGATACTAGAGAATGAGACCAACCCCCGGCTGTCATCGCACCAGAACCACTGTCGACTGTCAAAAAAAATAAAATTTTTCCTTATCGCTTGGAATTCGATTTCAAATCTCCCTGTAACTGCATCAGAGCAAAAATTATAACAGATTAGCCAAAAATCGCAAGTAAAGCTCGGTAGAGTCGATGTGGCCAAAATCCTAAAACTCTTCCGATGAGCCCATTTTCGTTTCTCATTTCATACGATTCTTTGATCATTATATTCACCGTCACTTTCTATACATGGTTACCGAAAAATAAATCTTAACCGTGAATGAGAACCGGCAGAATCACAACGCTCGGAAATTCCACTGCCGGTAGATTCGATTTTTTTTTTATTTTTATATACTTTTATTAAAAAATTATATTATAATTAATATATAATGATAGTTCAAATTTAATATACTATAACATAATAAAAGAGCATATGCTTCCTCTATCTAACAAACACACCATGAAAAATCAATGTAATCCATGTATACATTGTGGAACAATTCAATGCAATATCATGAAATTGGGAAAGCAATGATAAGAGATGTTTTATCCTTGATGATATGTACTTGTCTTGGCTTTGTTGGTACATTAAAATATCACAGTTCGACTTCACAAAATTCCGACCAAATTACCGAAGTTGTTTCTCATAACTTGATTGTCAACTATTTGCTTGTACATTCCAAACTTACAATTATTTCAACAACTTTGAAGTTTAAATCATTAATTTTAAAACAATTAAACTTAAATTATTAATAATTTATTACTTAACTCTTATATAAAATTTAAAAATCAAATATATTTCTTATAGGAGAGTTACATAGTGCCTATAGACCCAAAATCACTATATCTGGCTACATTTATTCAGGGGCCATATTGGTAAGGAAAAGTCCATTCAACACATTTCTATATTTGCCTTTTACATGAAAAAGACCCAACCAGAATAAAATCTCAGTTAGACTCAGTAAAACTCTGAACATTAATATTAAATTCATTGCTGATGCCAAAAAATATGTATAATATACCGCTAGAACATAGAGGCGAACCTACTTCTGGCCTAACTAAGCATTTCGGTTTCCATGTTCTTCCATGGCTTTTGCTTAACATAATGGTGAAATATTATCTACGAGTTAACCTCGATACATGCAAGCTCTAGTTTGTCATGAACCCAGAATTCAAGTAGAAACAACTTCTCAACCTCCCCAAGCTTAGCTCTCATTTCTCGTAAATAATAATTGCCGGTCATAAAACCATGAGCTTTCCATTTATATTATACATGAAATAGTACAGAGCTTCCATTATTCCGCGAAAAGATATACAGCATCTTTTCAAACTCAAGCAAATTGTCAGCTCAAATAGTATATAAATAAAATCGCTTGATCAGTAGTACATACCAGAAAGACTGAGGCAGCGTGATGCGAATTCAAAAGCAGTGCAAGCTTTGAAATAAAAAAATATGCAGCAGCAGCCACGAATGTCTAATGATATTCAGCATTGAGATTTCTACCCTCTGAAATTTATAACCTACAAACTTTGGAGCTCGACCTACCTACAATCTTATATATATGGTAACAAATTTACAAACAAATAAAGAATGCTAATTCTCTTGAAACAATGAATCACACAACATATTGAACTTGATACCTCATAGATTCGAACTCCAAGAACCAGCCAAGATGTCTCAAAATGCATTCTTGTGATGCCCTTTCTAGCAAGGCCCACTAGACATATCAGCAAATCTTAGACCATTACAGATTCTATTTCTCCAGTTGATCCACCGAAAAAATCAGCATATGATTTCCATCTGCCTTTGAATTAATTGTTGCTACCTTGCACATAGAACATTGAGCAATATATGAGCTAACATTAAGTCCACAAAGTAGTAATGCCCGATTTCCCCATCTCTCCACTTCATCTTTGCCGGAGCTCTGCCATAATGCACTCCATCATTGCACCGGTTATCATAATGCCAAGGATATGTCATATCAAAGTTATCTATCACTGCAGAAACCAATCCTGCCATTTTCATTTTCTCCAAGAATACCCCATTGAATGCCTCAATTTTATTAGGGTTAAAGGCAAGAGTTCGAGCATATCCACCCGTTGCTATTGTGTGACGGTAAATGATTTTTGGAACCTTCAATCCCCTCTGCCTTATTGACTCCATAACATCTTTCCAGAATGAGGCTGCATAGTCTGCTCCTTTTGAAAATGCTCTTATATTAGGCCAATGAACACCATCATGCAAGCCGGAGTTGATGATCACTGTATCCGGAACAGTCCCTTCGGAGAAGTATTTCTTCAACAAATTTCGAAATCCTTCGTGTCTCAAGGAATCCAAACCTAGGTAATTCTGTGTCTCATTCCAATGACCATTGAAAATGCTAGTTATTCGAACTGACTGAGAAAGGTCTTTGTGGTTTGTAAAGTTCATGTCAAATCTTCGAGGAACAGATGGTATTTCAGGCAAATCCAAAACAAAATTCAGCATGTTCCTAATGGTATCAACATGATTTGAATCGCCCCAAAAGAAAATCCACCTGTTCTTCAAACAATCCCAAGCTGAATCAGTTGAAAACATCTTAAATGAACAATGAGTAGAGTACACCCAGCCATTACTCTCCAACAATCCTAATGAACCATTACACCATGGACTATGACATGGAAAATCCGGCGGCAGGCACCGGTATCTTCCATCATTGCTAATCTGACAATCATCATTCTTTCCATGACGGGTCCATCTCCCGGACCAAATATCTCTAGTGAAATCAGATTGTTTACAAACTGTAATTTCTGGTAATTTAGCTTCAGTTTTGTAAAATTTGATACGAATGCGACGTAATTCCTTATCAAAACCAAACCGTTGAGGCGAGAATTTAAGACCTTGAAAATGTCTAAACAGCAAACTTACAGTGAGATTGAAGTCGCCGGCGAAATCCGGATGGACTTGGAGCAAAACCGAGTACCACCCGTTTCCGAAATCCTTCACCGGGGGCCGAGATTTCCATTTCTCCCCGGAAAGATCGGTTTCAAAATAATCCCCACCCAAACAAACAGGATTACCCGATTCGTTTAGCGCTTGGAATCCAAATTCATGGATCTCACCAGCTGGTAGCTCCACCAAATTTCTTCCGTCCAACCCAGGAATCGAAATCTGAACAGTCTTGGATTCTCTGCATGGCTCCCCTCCGGGCTCCAACCACCTCGCCAGAAGCTTCTCTGTGAATTTAGGTTCCAATTCAGCGAACACCCATTTCAAACCAGTTGAAAATTTGGGTTTTTCTTCTCCATTGTTCTCACGTGGGCTTCCAACGTAAGTAGAATTGGCTTTGGAAGGAAAAGGAGTCACGTTCGTTTGGTTCTGAGTTGACTCGGTGACCGGAATCTGAGTTTCGTTTGCCGCAGAAACAGGAAGATCGCTGGTATTTCCCGCGAAATTTTGAAGGTGGGTTTCGGAGATATCAGAGGAGATGTTAACTTTCATGGAGGTAAAACCATGTCTGAACCTCCAAGCTTCGAGCAAGCTCTTCATGGTACATCCATCAATGCTCCAAACAACCAACATACTTACAAAAACAAGAGCAGTAAGAACACCGAACCGCCATTGATGCAAAGGATTTGACCTAAAAAACGCCCAGTACTTCGGCGAGGGAGCCGAACTCAAGCCTTTCTCCGGCATCTGTCACCATTAACAATAACCACGACAAGAACAGTAAACGAAACTAGAAGAAAAACACAGATTTCAAACACGAACAGGAGAACAACAATTAAATAAAATAATAGAGGGAGATGGAAGTGTTTTCACGCAGAAGAAAACAATTTGACGACAATGCGAATTCCAATTGGCTTTCGTTCAAAGCAAAAAGCTTCGATTATTTTCCCCAACAATAAACGAAAATATTAATAATATAGTTGTTATTTAATAAAGTAATTAAATAAGAGAAAACTACTTACTGGGTATACACTTTAATGGCGGAGAATATTCAATTTTTTTCTCTCCCTTTATCTCCACCCTTGGAATTTTTCAAGATGAATGAATGCGAGAGGATGTATTTTTTCTAACTTGAGAGAACAGAACTTTCAATACTCCAGCCTCGTTGAATTGAAAGCGAGATTAATGGAGGAAATCACCGGATAAATCTTAATGAAGTTCTGGGAGAAAAAAATATAGAAAAAAAAAAAAAAAAAAAGGAAGAAAGAGAATCCTAGAGTTCTAATAGGAGTTGTTATAGCGGAAAAGAGCTGGAAAGCAGGAAGAAGACAACTTTCTGCATTGACGGAAATACCCTTATACTTTCCCAAAAATTCCAAGGTTGTCGACACGAGCCACCGAAATCACGGTTACGACTCCGAGCAGCACCGACATGCGACGACGCAGTGAATCGCGTCGGTGAAGGTGGCGAAGGGTATTAACGTAATTTCATGCATTGAAATAATTAATCTATCGTGACAGCACCGTGCACGGTGGATTGGAGACAACAGTCCTCGTGTTTACATGTTATGCGTCGATGGCCGAATTGTGGACCCCACGCCTCTCTCCACTGATGATCGGAGCCAGTAACTTTACCATTTCGAGTCGAATTAGTTTGAATTTATGAAATATATATATATATATATATATATGTTTTTCTTTTTTTATTGGTCCAATAAAATTGACGTTCACTTTTTCCTTGAGAAAATATCTTTTAATGGTTGACGTTGATTCGAGTGGGCAGTGAGAGGCCGTTATTTTGCTAGCCTCACCGCCGGTTTCGCTATCTCCAATCAATGACTGAAATCAAAATTCAAAAGCTACAAAAGCGCAACCTTGGTAACATTCTATCTCCGGCACGGTTTGTTTCCAAGAGGGTCGGGTCGGGTCATTGACCATAAGGAAACGACGTCGTTTCGCCAGCGGACATGAAAAGGACCTGGATTGGATGTGTCTGATCAAAATCTGAATGGGACATTTAATGGGTTCTTTGGGTTTCATGTGCACAACAACTGAGTTTTAACGTTCAATGGATGACTAATAAATAAATAAACAAATGTGAGAAGAGAGAGTGGAATTGGTGGAGCATAATGCTCCATTTATTTTTGGTTATAAATGAGAGAGAGAGATGACCGCTACAATTTTCTCTTTAAAAAAAAAAAAAAAAGAATTGATTATTCAATGACTTTTTTTAGTAAAATAAAATACTTACCATCTTAACTTACTAATAATATTAATTACTTACTTAATCAGAACTCTTTTATTATTTAAACATAATTAGAACTCTAGATTTAGTTTATTTATGGTGAGTTTTAGATTGGTACGAAAACATCCCTACTCCCAAAGCGTGCGTGTAAGTCACACTTGGGTCCTACCATTCATGGGTCTGATCATTTAGGAAATTGTCATCTATCCAACGGATTTATAACTCAATCTTAAGTAACTTCTCTGTTTTTGTTAGACTTATAAATTGATTTAACTAGAAAATATGACAAACCAAACAGCAGCTTATGCTACAGGATCCAGAGAGTAAAAGGATCATTAGAGAAAATAATAAGAAAAAAATTAAAAACAAAAAACAAAAAACAAAACAAAACAATCTGTGCAGCTCTATCAATAATCACAAGCTTCATTTTAAAAGAAATACATATAGAGAGACTATAGATGTCTAACCATATCGAATACGATAGAGAGCTAAAACGAATTATATGAATAGTTACGAGGAAAAAAAAAAAAAAAAAATAGGCAAATCAAGATAAGAACAAATAAGATGTGTATTAGTTCCACGGATCATCCCAGCCCTTTGGTCCCTCTCTTTTGACAAAGTCTATAACGCTCTGCACGGCTTCATTAACTCTGTTGGAGAGGGAGTGATTCCCATATTCAACTTCTACTTTCTCTGCACCACCCATTGCTCTGCACAATCTGCATCAGATGATAACCACCGCCGTCATTTAATCTAATTATATCAACCAACCCGCTTCCAAATCCTTCCTTCAAGCCTTCTAATCTTAAAACCAATTTGTAAAGTTCTTTTTCTCTTCTAAAAGTTACTCTATCAACCTTAAAGGCAAAGATTTATAGAGAGGATATTCTGTTTCCCTTAAAATGTAGTAGCTTACAAATTCTTTAACAGTATATATAAGCTCATATAGTTTTACTATAAATAAGCTCTTGAAGTACTTAGGCAAAATACAAATCTATAAGTTGTATTATTTTATTTACTTAAATAGCAAATATATAATTTATAAGCTATCAATTTTGTTAAAATGACAAAAGATGAAACCCTTAAGAATATTCATTAATGTTATTACAAGAACTTATAACTTATCGTGCTTGTAACTTTTCACTATTTAAAAGGAAGGTTAAAGTGCTTATAAGCTCATGTTAAGAAAATAATATGGTCAGCCAGACAACTTCTAAAGCTGTGTTCATTGACTTAGAAAATACTTAAGATCTTACCTGTCAACTAGCGCTTTCTTATCAACGTAGTCTGGAACATATTCATCAGCCATGGAAAAAATAACCTGCTTGGAACACATGAGAACCTTATTCATAGTTGACAAGGCTGAAGCAGGATCTTTCAAGCATAAAGCAAATGAAATGCAATAGTGATGTCTGGAGCAGCAATACTACAATAGCTATTGGTTGCTTGCTTTGAAAGTAATGTTCCTGCCCCTCCCCGCCCCCACCCTCTTCTTTTTCTTATTTAGTAACTATACCTCCACAACAAATAGAAAAATCAGAAAACAGAAACTGCTTTCACCTAAACAGGAACAAATCATCTTCCCTAGATTAGACAATTTTTAGATGGAACTTCTCATCGTATAAAATGATTGACATTTTGCAAAACAAATAAGAAAATTGGATAAGGGCATATTACTATACCTGGCAAGGTGTGTTAGACATGTGCCCAAGTCTCATTCTCAGTTGGTCATCGGTAAGATCAGAACTAAACATGTCATCATCACCCATGTAGGCACAAAGAGAGTAGTACCTATAAAATCAAACAAAAGTTGTCTAAAGCTATAAGACCAAAATCCAGTGGTAAGAAAGGATTTACCCAAATGTGAAAGAAGATGATGACAACTTGACCAAAGATAAATCACTTGAAAATACTGAAATAAGTTTGGCAAACAAATGGAAGCATATTATACAGCAAAATTTTCAGATTCTACAGCTTAGAGAGTCCATAAACAGAGCCAAGCATATTTTTCAACTCGACAATGAGAATAGATGTTGCTATCAGTACCTATTTGCAGTAATTGGAGCAGATGGATCTGCTTCTGCAGGCATCAATTCTGGGCCCCGGCCTTCTTTTATCATGCTGGAAGCTAGGTCAATCATAGCAGCTGTTTCGGGAAGAGTTGCTCTATATTCTCGATCACTGACTGGAGCCTGAACATTCCAATATGCATTATGACCAAAGCTGCAAGCAAATGCACAACATGTAGGCAAAAGGAAGAAATAAAATATTGCATTAGGCAATTTACTAGTTAAAAACCCCACTTCATAACTAGATATTAAAGGTTAAAAGTTTATATCAGCCCCACAACATATCATAGTCATGCTTCATCCATTACAGTTGCTAACATAATTTATTACCTGGCTCTAGAACATCGATAACACTGTTAAACAAGAACATGTTGTAGATGAAGCTTTGTTAAATAACAATGTTTTTTTAAATTGATAGAGGTTATTGCTATTAATCTGAGATTGGTATCTTGTCATGGTTTTATCTTCTGAACTAAAGATCTTAATTCATCTATTCCTCAATAGAAATGCATAAACAAAGACTGATGACTAAAGATCTTAGTTCATCTACCTCGACAGATATTCATAAACAGAGCTTATCATTATTTTCCTTCCATTTTCATTCACTATAACAAAAGCTAGTTTTCATACTCTCTCTTCAAATTATCACACTTTCCAAGACTTCCATTACAAGCCAACAGAAAGTCTTTCCCCTTTCCCTCGCCCTACTTCCTCTCCAATAAGTATTACGTACGCCTTTAACTGACATAGAACAAGCTAATCGCTTTCCTAACTTATCTGAAGCATCCATCCCGTGCATCGAGACTGAAAGGCAAGAAAAGTTAATTTTAACACACATCTACAGTTCAGAGGTTGCAGACAGCTTTACATATCAAGCAAATCAACATAGCAATGGACATAAAGTAATGAGAACTTAAAAATGTTCATAACCCCCCTAAATAGATTGAAAAAAAGATTGAACTGAAAGGTAGATACCATAGTAGGTTTACCAATAGCCAGATACTTAAATGGCCTAAAGCTAGATACTTTCATGCTTCCTTTAAGCAAATATCAGTTGCTTAACCAATAATGTAAAATAAATAAAAAATTAAAAAAAAAAAAAAAAAAGAGAAAAAAAAAAAAAGAAAGAAACTAGGTCAAAAGGCCCAGCACTGGTTGTCAGTTAAAATCTAATCATTCAGCAGCAAAGCACAAACTTCAAGCTGTACTTATAAAATGATCAATGGAATAATATGTAAAGATCATGAAACCTTTATCTTGAGTGAAGCAGGGGAAGTAATTCACGATGCTTAGGAATTACCTGTAAAATGGCAGCACGAACTGCTCGAGAGCATGCAGCATTTGTACGCATATAGTGAACGATATCCTGTATTCATATGCAAAGTAAGGGAGCCATAAACATGAAATTCCATGATTAAGTGTTCAAACTAAGTATATATAGCTCTCAAGTTTTAGATACAATCAGCAGTCACCTGACAACCGGTACTATGACCAAGTAGCACTACACCTTCTGAATCTTCTTTGTTAATTAAATGACTCACCAGCTGATCAAGCTCCATAGCATCCTTCAAGATAGATAGAGCAAGAATATCTTGAACTTGTTTATGTTACATTGTAAGATCAGAAGAAAAAGCAAGAAAATACCAAGAACATGGTAAACCACTTTGTCCCTAGATTGAACTTATTCGAGAAGTTATGGTAGAACTGGGAAAACAAGGATGTTAGCAAATTGTTGATTGACTGATGTCATCAAAATTTAATCAAGCCATTGTGACATAGGTAAAGTTACAATATGAAAGCAAGCAAAATCAATGGTTAAAAAGGTAACACATTAGTCACCCAAAATTAGGGCAAGAACAATCTGCATGGTCCTCAACTCACTAAATCCTCCCCTCAATCATGAGTTACATCATGTCTAACCCAAAATGGAAGGATGAGAATGGCAACAATCAACAGGTTGAGTAAATTATCCTCCTTCACTCTTGTCTATTACTTGAATAATGTGCTATTTGGCAATGGTTTGATGAAAAGAAAACTTAAGCAATTTCTATAAATTTATCAACTCAACTTGTGTTATCAGGAGCACATGATATTGCTCTCTCTTTGTGAATCCTCTGCCTTCTATTTTCTTTTCGTTTCCAGGCTTAATAAAGTATCGAAGTGTTCAACATAAATAGATAACATTTAGTTGGAAAAAATATTACTTGTTGCAGGCTGGAGGTTCCATATCCACTATATGAAGATGACATAAGTAGCTGAACAAGTGACCATTTTTCTTTATCCAAAGCAATTGCAAGTGGTTCTAAGTATCTGCAAGAAAGCAAAGAAGGTTATATTATAAACACATTTTAAAGCAAACACCATGAAGATCTGTTAGAAAAAAAACAGTCATTTTCCATTGATGTTCTACATTCTGCAGAGCCCACCTTGCTTTCGGTTTAGCTTATTCCAAAATGTCAATCCAATTAGAAAATTGCATACAACTTTCAGACTTCAACATTAGAATCTCTATATGTTTGCTAATGTCCTTTCTTTTAAAAAATTTTTAACAACGCCAGAGTAGTGAGAGAAAAAATTGCCAACACAAGAATACTTAGAGAAAAATACCAACTTTTGAGGAAAGACAGATTCTACAGGATGAACAGAGTAAATAATGTGTCTTGAGTCATCTTAAAGAAGGCCTGATATCGTATCAATTGGAGTAAAATGATAGACGAAAAGAAGACAAAGAAGTACTCTATAGGATTAGCAATGTTAAATTTGAAAGTAAAAAGGAGGAAACATACTCAGTAGCCAGAAATCCATCTGTCAGTCCACCAATAAAAATGACATGTTGCTTGAAATCACCTGTCTTAAATGCCACCTGTGATGACAAAGGTCAAATGAGATGCAAAATTCCAAAGTTAACATAAACCCATCTATACAAATTTAAAGTCCTACATGAGAGAATTATCATAAAAACTGAGTCATGATGAACATATGAGAGAAGAAGAAAAAGCATAAGACCTTATAGATATTGAAGTGATGAAGTCCCTTATCAACAAATAGTAGTCAACTCAAGAGTCCCCTGTCTTTGTTCCAACTAAACAAACTAGACTCCTAAATCCTCATAACAGCTACTACACTACAGTAGACCCTTTAAATATACAAACTCTAAAAACCCACTAAAGAGATTCTCAGACATAATCCAATAATCAGACAAATTTTTTGTTCAGAAGAAAATCATTGATCCACCTCTTCAAATCCACCCTCTTCGAATGACCATTGCGGGGACTCTTAAAATACCATAATCTAATAGATGCGTCCTACTTTCAAGATTTTGGGACCTCTTTGTTTGAATTTTTCAAAAAGTCGACATTTGAAGAAAACCTGAGCAAGACCTTGAATGCTATAAGCACTCATCACACTCAAGCGAGGTTCAGTTTTGAACTACATCATTTCATCACTCCATTTATTCACCATCAAGATACAGTAAAGCATTAACACGTAAAACAAGAAATGAAGATCAAAGTTCCAAATTAAGCAAATTAAGGTAATAAATGCTAAAATTGATTCCAAACACCAAAGTTGAATCATAAATCAAGAGAAGATTGCTTTCAACATACCTGAATCGGCTTCGGCCCGTATTTGAAGAGCACACCATGGAACTGGTTCTTGCCCTTAATTGGTCCACCATAATCGCCGCTGCCACCGCCGGAGACAGAAGTGCTGGAGAGCTTCAATGCGGCTGATTTACTGGAGCGGCCGCCAACTAAGCCGGATAACCATGAGGTGGATGTGGTTGATGAGGTTGACGAAGACGAAGACGAATCAGAAGAAGACGAGAGAGTAGCGGATGAAGTGGAGAGAGAAGAGGTGGATGAGAGTGAGAGATTCATTTATCGACGTGAAGGTTGAAGCTGGGGTTTGATTTGGATCAGAACATCTGTGCAGTAATGGAGATTTCTGTGTGTACCGGGATTTGTGTGTGTATGGAAATTTTCTTCCGTTGATTATTTCAATTTTTGGCTGGGATTTCAAAAAAGAAAATAGAAAAGAAAAGAAAAGGAAGAAGAAGATGCATGAAGCTGCTTAAAAAAAAAAAAAGAAATTATTTAAGATTTTAGATTTTAGATTTTCTGATTTTGCCTGAGAGAAATAGAAAATAAATCAAATTACATATTTTAATTATTCACAAATATATTATTAAAAAAATATTTATAATTTAAAATAAAAAAATAATAATTAAACATCTTATAAAATTTTTTAAATTTTTAAACTCGTTTTAAAAAATAAATATATTTTTATAAGTAATATTTCATTTATTTTCTCTTCAAACAATGCAATTATAAGTGTTGCGATAGTTGACCCAAATTCATTTGTTCAACTCATAATTTAAGGGATAAACTTGTAATTTAAACTTATTAAATATGTTTAAATAACAAATTGTATGAACCTAAAAAATTTATAATTAAACTAAATTAAATATTTTTTATGATAGAGACTTATACCTATAATAGGAGAATTGATATCACTTGTTTGAACATAGGTAGTTGAAAATATTTTTTTGGGCCTCCGTATGATCAACTTATGAGCAACAATTGTTAAGAGATATGACCTTGTTAGACAAATAGATGGTGCCTGACATTCTTTAGTATAACACCAATATGTAACATTTACGACAATAATTTGGCATAAAGTTTCAATGCTTGGATTTTGGAAGCAAGGTACAAGCAAAGTATAGAAATGCTTGATGAAATAAATGTACATGAAGAGTCTATCTATAAGTAAATGGATAAATTGTTATAAGACATATTCAAATCAAATTATATTTAATAAATTTAAACACGTAATCTCATACTGAGTTAATAAGAAATATAAATGAAAATATATCTGAATCCATAGCGAAATAATTGTTCGCGTGCTACGGTAGAATATTTCGAATCAATATGATGTCTCAAAAAATTAGTTTTTTTCTGGTGAAAGGATTTCAAAAAAAAAAAAATAACAAACTTGTAATTCGGGAACCATAACCGTCTTTTATATTTACAAACTTTTGTAATTCTCATTTCACTCATTGTAAAATAAGAATATTATAAAATGATATCTGCACATTACGAGCTCATATTTAAGTTCAACGTATTAAGATTCAATACTGTTTAATCGTATTCGATCTCTTTTAAATAAACTCATTAAATTGATAATCTGATACGCATACCGAGACCAACATTAAGCTCACATGTTAAAAAAATTTAACAATCTCTCACTTGAATTTTATATGACACTTTAACTATATGTTAAATAACCGTAAGAGTATTCAGAACTGTACTATCAATACCTGAATGCATTACCAAACAATCCCATCTATCAATCATAATAATATATAATCAAAGCAGCATTCGATACAGTTAACGTAGTTAAACCCATCAATGGTCATGTATATCAATACAACCAAACGACATGAATCAAACATGGATGCGCAGTATAAAAATTACATGTTATGTGATCTAAGCATTCTTATTTCTAACTAGTCATGTTTTAACATTAGTGAGATCAATTAGAAAAAAATTCAGAAATAATATATAACCCAAAAACTAAAACATAATAACTGAAATGAAACTATAAACCAAAACTAAAATACATAATTTATGATATGTCTTATAAAATAAAAGCAATAAGAGACAAAATTCTCATTGAAACTACACATAGGGATATAACACTTATATGAGCAGTGTGCTCATAAAAGATCTTAATGATAATCCCTTACCCTTTATTGGATGGTGTTATTTTGTGGTTAATTAATATAGAATATGGTGTTAGGATGGTAAAATCATGTTTGTTTGTTGATGGTGTGGTTAATTTAGGGTGTTTAATGGTATTCAAAAGGCAAATTTTTAAAACTACTGATTCATTAGTTTCTGACGGCTCATATTTTTATTCCAATTATACCCTCATTAAATTTTATTAATTTCTATTTCACCCTTAAAAAACCCTCATTTTTGCCTTCATTTTCCTTTAGCAACCCGACCTTCTTCTTTTCTTCTCTTCTTCTCCATCTGCTTCTCTTATTCTCGATCTGTTTCCTTCATCACGTGATTTGCTTCTTTTCCTCGTGTCTCCATCTAAAATAATCTTCCCTTCTCTTCTTTAAAGCATTATCTCCATCTGAACTCATCTGAAAGTACCATCTTCCCTTCCCAATTTGCTGGTATGCTTTTCTTTTTTATTATCTAAGGCTTTTCTCTTTATTATTAGATTGCTATTGTACTTTCATCTTTTCTGTGTTTGTGGAAGAAGCCCAGATAGAAAGTAAGTTTTTTTGGGTCTCGTCTGTTGATTTGATTTGGGTTTTTAACATATGTATATATGGCTTCAGTTTTCTTGCTGGTGGCTATGATTGCTTTTGCTACTGAACAAAGGAGGAGCATTGTGTATTTTCTTTCTTTTCTTATATCTATATATATATATATCTCTCTATATATATATTAAAAATCATATACATATGTATATCTCAATTTTTTTATGTTTTATTTGAGTATTATCTATTATTTACTAATCTTTGTAATAGTTGCTCTTTTCCTAATAATTTTTTTTTTCATATATATATATATATATATATACATATATCTAAACTAATGTTGTCATCGGCATCTAAAATTATTCCCCACTGTTATTTTCCTTCTTTGCTTGCTACTTGGTTAGGCATAGAGACAAGAGAGGTCCCTTGCATCATTCTCTTGCTTTCGAGTGCCTGTCCTTTTGCAGATTACTTGTTGATTCGATTGCTCTATGTGATGGCCTCCATGTGAGAACATTTCTCTGAAAAATTCTCTTTTAATAATTAGACAACATGCTCAGAGTTTTGGGGTGTCATTCATTGTTTTTCTTTCATTCTTTTCTTGCTTTAAAATCACTTGACACATTATAACTTTGTCTTCTCTTCATGGAGTGAAGCAATCCCATCTAGAGGATTCAGATTGTCAGTAAATATTGCTACAGCTTTTGTTGTATGATCACTAGCTTTTTCTGCTACATCTGGTACTTTCTCTATAGCATTTTTTTACTATTCCACAATTGATAATATGGTACCTTCAGTAGCATTCATGATTTACTCTTCGATTTGGTAAGCTGCTTCAGCAGCAGAAGTCTTTGCAGCTGAAACCCTCATATGAGCATCTTATGATATTTGAGATGTGGTATGCTAAAAAGAAATCTTTGTTAACTTTTCAACTTGTACTCCAAATTCAACAACATTTTTTTTTTTCTTGCAAGGACCAACTTAGATTCCAAAGTAAACTTCTTTTCGACCGATGCTTGCAGCTTCTGATGGAACAGAGACTTGGTTGCCTTAAGTTCTGTACTAGTAATTTCTTTATCATGCAAAATGGCAGCTACATACTCCTTCTGCTTCGCCTCAGACCTAGCCAACTCTTCAAGCAAGTGATTTATCTCTTGTTTCAAGCTTCCTTATTTGGCTTGGCCCTCAAAAAGAGCCTTTTTCGCTTCTGTTAATTCATCTTCTATTTTTTTTTTTCAAAACTCCACTTCTTCCTGATGAATAATCATCTACAAAAACATCAATAGAATCATCCTGTCATGGAAATTTATTGATATGTGCTTTTATGATCATACTGTTGTTGTTGCAGACTTAAAAAATGCCAGCCACCAAAGTTAAATATGCAATTTCCATGTGTTTCTAGTCGTATTTTCTTTAAACCAACTTGAAGTTTTATTGACTGAGGCCTGAGTGGGTGAGTGAGAGTTTCGTAGTCCGTAGGCAATCAAAAACTTTGCCTACCTAGATAGGCAAAGAATTTTTCTACCGAGACTTGCCCTACATTTAAATCCTATCCAGAGTGGATAGTCTCTAGTATCATCAATCCTGACTTTCGTAAGGGCAAGGTGTAATGTCTCGTGCTCATTAACTTCCCTGTCATTGATGTTCCCTAACTTCTAGTAGTCTCTCTTTGTTGATTCTTGTCTTATACACAAAAGATATATAATAGTTGAATATGTATATACATACACACACATATATGAAGAAAACAACGGTGCATGGCATGCAAGTGAAAAGAGTAGAAAGTTTTGTTTGGGATTACCTAAAATTTTATTTATACTTGAACAAGCACAGACAAATACCGCCATAATATATATATGTTTATGGGAGAAAAAAGGGAGAATAGTTAAACATATATTTAGGTATAAACAAGTATGAAAATGAGAAATAAAAACTAGATATGTTTTCATATGTTGTTTTCTTATATATATATATATATATATATATTTTATGTTTTCTTTCGGCGTATATATGCATATATAAATATAAATATATAGATGGTCTACATACATGAGCTAAAGTTGATAATTCTCAAGTTAAAAATTTATAGATACAGTCGAAATGGAGACAAGTTGGTGCATGGTGTATAAGATAATTTAATTTAATTAAATTATATTAATTGCATAGTCATTTGTTATTTAGTAGTCTAACGGCAGTGCGTTTGAAAGGAGTTGGAGAACATCACCCTGTATCGACACTTTCAGAAGGTTGCAATCATTTTCCTACAATTACTTTGACGCACGAGTAAATTTAAAAGGAGTTGGAGAACACGTGATTTACAAATGGTGCTTTGTTTTCTCTAGATTATCTATAAATAAATAAATAAATGGCAATGGAAGCAATTTTAGACATCATTTTCAGGTAAAATAGTTTAACATAATGTTGGGTCTGCAATTGTGGGTATGGTCTCCTAAATTAGTAAATTTAATAAAATACTTCAATTGGTAAATTACCAGATATTTAATCATGCTTAAATTAGTAAATTACTTGCATGAATTATGGGTTATAGTTGAGATAATGCTACCTTTAGGTTTGAGTAACTTCTTCTTTTCCTCACACTTTAATGTAAAAATTATCTTCAAACGTGTTTAAAGATTGTAATAACTTTGTATGAACACGATGCTTTAGAGTTTTCAGTTCGTTGTAGCTTGTTGATTTTCAAATAATAACATCTTTGGTCTCTTTCATTTTTACTGGTTTAAAAGGTCATTTTATTCTAACTAAAAAAATAATGCTTGTTTTATACAAAATGATTATTTATGGTAATTTTCTGACTTTTTAGTTCCTCGCAAGTTTGTGAGATTAAAATGAGATTCAAATTCTATCTTATTTCTCCTACTGTGATTCTCATGTCTATTTTTTTTTATAATTGTTTCAGCATTTTATTTGTTTATTCTTCTTTTCATTATTTCACTGATTGGTTTTTACTTTCATAATTCAGATATGTTGTTTGCTAGATCTATAGGTTTACGTGTGTATGTTTATTTACTTGGATGTTTGTGGTGTTTATTTTCTTTTGAATTTTTAAATTTTTTTGAAGTAATTTCTTGCTCACTTTATTGTTTGCCTTTTTTTTTTTTTTAAGAATCATTGGCAAAACTATGTGAAAACATGGTTCAAATCCTGCAACGAGTCTAATAAATTTATAATTTTTTTTTTATCTTATGAACATCTTTGTTTATCACAGTGTTCGTATGATCAGGATATGACTAGTTTAGACTAAAGTTGAATGTGCTGAGATCTTAAATTTTTTATATCGATATTTTTCTTTATATGATATCTTCTTATAGTCTTTAACTATTTGGTTTTTTTTTTCAGACATTTGGTATTGTTTATGTTTCCGCATAAAGTAAGAAAAATGGATGTTAGGAAACATGTAACTATTTTAGTAGAGTACTTTGTCATACTTTTTGTCATTCTAGTTCGCAAAATAAGAACACTTAGGCATACTCATAAATTAAGACTAGAGAAAGAGGAAGCTTGAGATAAGGTTATGAAATGTTTGGTCTTAAGTGAGTTTTGTCAGCGCATCATTAGGATGAGAGTTTCAACATTTATGAATTTATGTCTTTTATTAGTTATAGATGGTAGACTTAAGCCCATCGCTCATACAATTATAGAGGAATAAGTAACCAATACACTTTACTTATTAGAACACAATAAGAGGAATCGAGTCATATCTTAAGTTTTTTTATGATCCAAAGAGACGACAAGTCGTCATTTCATTATGTGTTATGATGTATAGTACAGATGACAAATAAATTTATTAATCAGCTAGATGAATCACAAATACCTTTGGAAATAGCCAACAATCCTATATTCTTCTCATTTTTTAAGGTGAATATATAAGTTATATAAGTTTAATTATTATTATTAAAATAAGTCCAAGTTTAATTAAATAATGAACAATTAGTTTCAGAATTATGTTGATGCGATTGATGAAACACATATATGTGTGAAAGTACTTAGAAAAGATGCTCCAAGGTTTCATGGGAGAAAAAATTTCCCCACATAAAATGTACTGGCAGCTCGTTCATTTTATTTGAAATTTTCATACGTCCTAGCTGGGTAAGAGAGGACTGCATCAAATTCAAGAATAATAAAATATACATTAAAGAGGCATGAGAATCTTCTAATAATTTTTGAAAGTAATTAACATATATTGAATTGCAATATGTAATGTATAACTTTGAATAAAATGTTATAATATAATTTATTCTATATTGGGGATTAATTACTTCATATAGAGGAGAATGTTACCATTTGAACGAATACTCAAAGAATCCATCACACAATGCTCGTGAGCTATTTAATCTTTGTTATACTTATTTGCGTAATGCGATTGAGCGTGCCTTTGGGGTTATTAAGAAATATTTTCCAATTATTGGAAGCTCTAGTGAACTTAATTACCAGCTTAAGATTGTTAACTGCATTATATTTGTTTGTTGCATTTTGCACAACTATTTGCGAGAAAAGGATCCAAATGATGAACTTCTTACAGAGATTGATGAAGAATTTCTACACATTTCTCTAGAGGAACGAACTCCATGTAACATTAGAGACAGTATTAAGGAAACGATAAAAGGGGAAGCTATTAGAGATATGATAGCAATTGATATGTGGACTGCTTACGATGTTTGATTACATTTTGAACTAGTTGTGTTGCTTATAAATTTGTGTAGTTTAAGACATTTGTATAGTTTATGACATGTATGTTACTTTATTATTTTAATAAAATACTGTAATTTGAAATTTATTTTGTTATAATCACATTATATTTTTATTGCATATTGATATTTAAAATGATTATATTTCGTGTTTTCTTATGTCTTAAAAAATGACTAAGAGAAATAGACATGTAGATAAAGGGAGTAAAACTGTCCATTAGATGGATTCTATGGATGACGTTATAGTAGATGTCTTTTACAATCAACCTATATATGGTGTTGATCAGGTGGGACATTCACAACACATACCATTGATTGCATAGTTACAGAACTGCAAACTGTATTTTCCGATTTGGCCATTGATAAAAAACGAATGCACAACCGCATAAAAAATTTTAAAAGACAATTCTCAAAATGGTTTAATGTTTTTAAATATGGAATGAGTGGTTTTGCTTAAAATCCGACAATTGAAAGATTTGAAGCAGAAGATGAAGTTTGACTGCAACTAATATAGGTAAATATGTTACTATATTTTATGTTGTTTGCAATATTTTATACAGTTTAAATACTAATATATTAATTAATCCTAGGCTCAACTCACAATAGTTCAATTAAGAAACAAATGCGTGCGAAATTACGACAAAATGTTGAACATGTTTAGAAGGGATAGAGCTAACGGGTTTACAAGTGAGACATCATATTCAACTATAGGACAAAGAAAAAGGAGTGGTGCTGAATGTGAAATGAACGTTGAGGAGACTAACTAACAACATACCCAAGATTTAGGTAGTAATATTGATTTTAGTGGTGCGAATAGTTTCAATAATTATCCAACGCCCAAAATTCCTTCACATCCCCGACCTGAAGTGCAAGATTTTTCCAGGTAGAAGAAATTGAGATGTATGCCAACTATCCAAGAATAAGATTATCTATTTAAGAAAGTTCAAATGATTGCACATGCAATCAAGGATACAGCAACAAGTACATAAGATACTGTTTCAGCAAGCTAACTGTATGAAGAGATTGCTCGTATGAGTTTTGATCCATATCAAGAAACAAGAGCTTTTATGCTTCTTATGGACAAACCAAACATGGCTAAATCTTTAATGACTTGTTCTCCTGAGCGACGCAGTTTTTTATATGAAAAATTTGCTTCGTTCATCAAGTGGTGACTTATATTAAATCTCAAGTTCAAATATTTTGTACTTGTTATTTTTTAGTCTTTGATTTTTTAATTTCTTTGTATTTTCTTATAAGGGAAAACAGAAGCTGCTGTTGGACTAATTTGTATGGATCTTATTATTCTGATAGATTAATTTGTATGGATCTTACTATTTTGATGAACTAATTTGTAATTTTGGATTGATTAACTTATGTTGAATGTGAATATAAATTATCTACATATATATAGTGTATATTTATGTTAAAAAAAAGGAATTTAAAAGTTTGAAACTAAAAAAAAAAATGATTGGATAGATAAAATTTCAATGGTGATTAATAGTTAAAATTAATTAACGAATTAATTATATAGATATATTACATGGTATATTGTCAACAATTGTAATTAATAAAAAATATAAAGTTATAATATTTATTTTTCTTATTAACATGTAATTATATATATAATTTGTATAATTTGTACTTTAAAATTTTCATAACTAAAGGATATTTGGTTTAAAATACCTGCAATTTGACAATGTATGATGATCTTCTTCCCAATTCTTAAACGCTCAAATTTTTACAAAAAAATTAAATAAAAAATTTTTTATTTACTTTTTACATTTTTACTATCAAGATTTTACAAAAATATTAAATAAAAAATCATATATAAATTAAACAGACAATTCTAATAAGAAGAAAAGTTTAAGCTCATCAAGCTTTGGGATTGAATAGATTTTAATTAATTAATAAAATATTTGAGTTGTTTTTAAAAATAATTAAATATGATTTAATTATTATTTATTTATTTATTAAAAAATAGACTGAAAATAAAAATTAAGGATAAATAAAAAATATTAAAAATTAATTTATAATAAAAATATTATAAATTAAATTGTAATAAATATAATATTTCATATATAAATTTAAATAACCTTAGATTTTAACATAATTATTTTATGAATATTAATCAATAAAAATAAATAATTTATAAACAAATGGGTAAAAAGTTAAACACCAAATGTGTAACGGCCCTGGAAATTTAAATGAAATATATGTATTAAAAATCTCATGCGGAAGCGTAATAAAAATTTTGATTAACATCCCTTACACAATAACCAAAACGTACTCAAAACATGAAGGAACAAACTAACTAAAAGAGATACTCGAAATAAAAACTATAAATATAACTATAAAGTCTTTAGGCGTCCCCTTCGCCGTCTTCTTGCGGAACGGGCTCGGGAGCAACATCTTCCTGATCTGAAATGGTTAAATAAGGGATGAGCTACACCAGCCCAGTAAAGACATCACACTATCTCACCGCCATGGAAGTAAAGGTGGGTAGAAAACAAAAATGACCAATTGAGCATAATTTATAACGAACTCGTTTATTAACATAAAAATCTTTACTGTCCACTTACCTCGGTGAGATCCATGAAAATGACATATGAAAACAATAACCTTATAATATTATGAAATCATACACACTTTATAACATAACACATATCATACCCTTACATTTCAATCATCAGAAGACAGATTTCCTCTTTTACCAGCCTACTAGTATCCTTGGGGATCCATAGGGGGTCCCCGCTACACGTGAATCATTAACATTTACAACATGATTCCAGGGTCGTCCCCATACCCCGTCCGGTATGGGTGCCAAAATCATGAACCTCAATAATCTGTCCGGTATAAGGGTGAAACGGGTCGTCCCCATACCCCGTCCGGTATGGGCGCCAAACCACATGAGGTCTTTATACCCCGTCTGGTATGAGAGACCACGTTCCCGGTAGGGTTTCTTACGGACATGGTCCGTCCACCATCTCCCAAGATATCTAGTCAGGCTGTCCACATTATCCACTTATCAATTCACATAACCTTTTTGCCTTTTTCCTTAATCTCAATCATCCAATCATACCAAACATGTAAATCAGTAATTGACACCAAATAAGACAATACAGTATCGGGTTTACCATAATACAAACCATAATAAAAGAAATCATAGTTCATGCGTACGAGACCATAACATAATTACATCAAATATCATGCTACATTTAATACTGAAAATTAGATCAAACAATAACAAACCAACACTGTGTCAGACTCGGGCTCTATTAGCAACCTTAATCAATTATACATCTATAAATTCACAAAGTACAGTTTAATTATTTATTTAGCTTTAATACCATGATAGGAAATAGGGTGAGAGATCTTTTCTTGTTTCGGGGTCTGAATTTGATTTTACAGTGTGCCTACAGGCTGTCCCTAATTTTCCTGAATTTTTTCAGAAAACTGAAATGCACTACCGGTACCTGCACGTGTCCCAAAAAAATTCTAAATCAGACCTAGGGCCCCTTTCGACTAATATCAGAATTCTGGCACGGCGGCTCCGCTGTGCTCCGGCGACGGCGACGGCGCCGCCGCTTGTGGCGGCGATCCGTGTAGCAGCCCCGGAAATTTAAAATAGAATTTATATTATAAATATCAAATGCGGAAGCGAAGTCAAAATTTGAATAACATCCCTTACACTAAAATCAAAAACGTGCTCACAAAATATAAAGGATTAAACTACCTAAAGGAGAAACTTGAAAGTAAAAACTACGCTTGCGGCGGCGGTTCACCTCGGGTTGGCCGTTTTCGGCCGTTTCCGGCCGAATTCGGCCACACTCGCAGTAGTTCCTGCGATAAAACAACCCTACGGCCCTCGGGGGGCCGAAAATTTACGGAAAACCGAAGCTTACTGGCGGCGGTGCTGTCGGGTGCAGCGGCTCTCCGGTGAAGTTCGTGTTTTGGTGATTCGGCTCCGATCAACCTGTAGAGAAAAGAATGGTGATCACGGTGATATAAAAATTGCATTAAACGGAGGCCGGGAAGGGCCTCATCGGAGGCAAAAACCGAGAAGGGGCGCGGCGGCACCGCTGGCTTTTGGCCATGTTTTTCGGCCGTTTGGCCGGGATTTGGCTCCGATTTGGCCACTGGGGAAATCAGCGTGGAAAAACGAGTTGGAGGTATGAAATTTACCTCGATCGGCGGTCGGAAATCCCTCCGGTGCGGCGGCGGGTGGCGGCGGCCGGCTTCTGGTTCGTCTTCTCCGGCGAGGGCAGGCGGCTAGGGTTTGGGGTCTGGTGTGGGGGTCTTATTTATACCCTTTTTCCTTTTGATCTCAGCCGTCCATTTTGATTTAATCTGGGCCGTCCGTTTTTTATTAAATCTGGGCCGTCCGTGCGCGCGATTGATCTGGGTCGTCCGATCGCGCGCACGCGGATCGCCAACGTGGCCTGTCCCCGGTCGACGTGGTTTTGCCACGTGGCAGGTCCTGGTTGGCCAGGCCTGCTGACTGGGTCTGCTGACGTGGCTGCTGACGTGGCACGCGCCTTTTTTTTTCCTTCAATTTCTTCAATTTCCCCGGGCGCTACAATCCACCTTAGGTTGGTCATTTTCAGCCGAATTCGGCCACACTTACATCGGTCCCTACGATAAAACAACCCTAGGGCCCTCGGTGGGCCAAAAAATTACGAAAAACTGAAACTTACCAGCGGCGGTGCTCTCGGGTGCGGCGGCTCCTCCGGCGTGAGTCGCGTTTTGATGTTTGGCTCCGATCAACTTGTAGAGAAAAGAACAGTGATCACATTGGTATAAAATTTGCATCGAACGGAGGCCGGGAAGGGCCTCATCGGAGGCAAAAACAGAAAAGGGGGGGGGGGCGCGGTGACGCCGCTGGACTTCGGCTGGGTTTTTCGGCTGTTTGGCCGGTGGTTTGGCTCCGGTTTGGCCATAGGCGGACTCAGTATCGAAAAACGAGCAAGGGGGAGAAAATTTACCTCGATCGGCGGTCGAAAACTTCCCCGGTGCGGCGGCGGATGGCGACGGCTGGCTCCTCCGACGTCTGGTTCTTCTTCTCCGGCGAGGCACTGGCGGCTAGGGTTTTGTGGTTAGGTGTGGGTGGGGTTATTTATACCATTTTCCTTTTAATCTCAACCGTCCATTAAGATTAAATCTGGGCCGTTCGATCGCGATTAAATTGGGATTAAATCTGGGCGATCCATCGCGATGCAATCTGGGCTGTCCGTGCCTGATTGAATCTGGGCCGTCCGTACGCGTGAATCTGGGTCGTTCGTGTGCACATTTGATCTGGGCCGTTCGTGCGCGCGGGAACAGATCTAGGCCGTCCGATCGCACGCACGCGGATCACCCACGTGGCACGTCCCGTTTCAGCTCTTTCTTGCCACGCGGCGTGTCCTGGTTGGCCGGGGCTGCTGACCGGGCCGCTGACGTGGGTGCTAACGTGGCACAACTTTTCTAAATTGCGTTTTGACCCCCGGTTTCTGATTTTCTTTTCAAAAACACCCCCAGAATTTAAATTTTCACCCCTTTTTTCCAAAATCAATTTCAATTAAATTCAAATAATATTTTTACCCAATTTTATCATTATTATTATTTTTATTTTCATTAAATTAAATTAAATTGAATTAAATTAAATTAAATAAAAATCCAAAAAATTCAAATACAAAAAAAAAGAAAAATAAAAATAATAAGAAAAAAATTAGAATCACTTGAGTGTTACAAAATGAAGTCCAATTCCAAACGAATAGATAAAAAAGCTAAATAACTAATATTGATTGAGTACGTATTATTAAGAGAATGATTGAAATAAGTAAGTTGATTGAATGTACGCAAGTATTTAATTATTTAAAAATTATCAAAACTGAAAAATTATTCTCAATAAAATTTATTTGTTTACTTTATTTATATTATACAAATGATAATAATAAATATTATGCAATAGATAATTTTTTAGATTTTTTAAATTTAAAATCATAAATAAAAAATTGTAGTTTTAAATTAATTTTTTATACTAACTATAAAAAAAAATTTATTCTTCATAGCAAATTTATTTTTTGATATTTTAAGAAAAAAATTCATTAAGAATTCCAGTTTAAATAATTTTTCAAGTTAAATGACTTAATTATAAATTAAATTAGTTTTTTTCCCCTTTAAAATTACATACAATAAAATAAGAACAAATTAGTAATTTGACTTAATATACAACCATATTATCCTATCAATCTAAACAAAACAGGTATCATTATCATACATTAATATATTTTCTTCCCAAACATAATATAACTTTATAATTATCCTGCGCAGTTACCATATATTATCTTATATTAATTATCAATCATAAAAATTATCCAAATAGAGCATTAGTGAGCAAATCTACATGGAGTTTGTTTCAATGTGTTCTATTGATATCTACTTATTTTAAACTCTTTCTTTAATAATGAGGAACTTGATATCTATATGTTTTGATTTTGTCGAGCTTCTTGTATTGTTGGAATACATAACTGCAGACTTATTATCACAAAATAACTTTAATGGTCTTTCTATGCCATCAACAATACGCAGCCTAGTGACAAAATTTTCATATTCCATGATTGGATAACTCATAACAAGTTACAAACTCTATTGTCAAGATGGAAGAGACTTTGTGTGTTTGTTTAACACTCTTATAGGAAATGACTCCCCTAACAAGTAAGTAGATATAGCCTGACGTGAACTTTTCTACTGTCTTAACATCTAGAAAAATTAGAATCAAAATAACCAATGATCTCTAACTGATATGATCTCCTGTATGTGAGCATATAACTTTTTGTTCTTTGTAGATACCGCATGACACGTTTAACTGCTTTTCAATTATCCATACTTAGATTTCTTAAATATTTACCTAACATCTCAATAATGTACGCAATATCCGAATGTGTACAAACATGTGCATACATAAGACTCCTTACAACTAAAGCATAAGAAATCTTTTGCATCTATGTAATCTCTAGGCCATTCTTGGGTATTGAATTAGAGTAAACTTGTCTCCTTTAGACATAGGGAAGTCACCTAGTTTACAATCTTACATGTCAAACCTTTTAAGAACCTTTTCGATATACCTCTTTTGTGATAATATAAGAATATCTTAATAGTGATCTCGGTGTATCTAAAGTCCTAATATAAAATAAGCGTCTCTAAGATCTTTCATCTCAAATTTTTTTTTCAAAAATATCTTGATTTCGTGCAATAAGTTTATATTACTACTGGCAAACAATAGGTAATCGATATATAAAATCATAAAAATATAATCTCCTATTGAACTTGTGGTATGCATAATTTTTCACTAAATTCATCTAAAAAATCAAACAAGATGACAACTTGATAAAATTTGTGATACTATTGACGGGAAGTCTACTTAAGTCCATAGATGAATTTTTTTAGTTTGCAAACTATTTTCTGTGCATCTCCTAAAGTTTTCTATTTGCACAATATAAATTGTCTCATTAATATCACTATTGAGAAATGTTGTCTTAATATCCATATGATATAACTCAAGATCAAAATATGGTATTAAAGTCATTATAGTCCTAAAAGAGATTTCGATAAAACTGGAGAGAGTCTCTTTATAATCGATGTTTTCTTTTTGAGTAAAATCTTTACCAATAAGACAGGTCTTATACCTATCTACATTACATCTTGAATCCCTCTTAATTTTAAATATCCATTTGCAACCAATGTGTTTCGCATCCTTAAGGCAATGAGACAAGATCTCAAACGTTATTGTCCTTCAAGGACTTTATCTCTTCATTCATAGCATCAATCCACTTTTGAGAGCTAGAACTTTTAATGGCTTGACGGAAGTTGATAGGATCATCTTCCACCATACCAATGTCAAACTCATATTTTTTTAGATATCCAATATAATCATCTGAAATTGCACTTCTCCTATCTCTAGTGGATCTTATTGATGACATAAGTTCTTGAGGGTGTGAAGTTTGTGCTTTAGGAATAGTTTTCTGAATAGTAACAAGAGATATTATGACATTGTCTTGATCTGGATTTGCTTCTTGAACAATAATAGGTATAAGAATTTGATCTTCATCATTTTCAAAAGTAACTAAGGGAATAGAAATATCGACTTATTCCTCTTCAAAGACAAGGTTCTGAACTCTTTATCCCCTTGTAACCCCTAAACCGTTCATAGTAACCAATAACATAGCAACTATTAGTTCAGAATTCTAGTTTCTTTTCTCGTGTTCTATAAGGCATGGTCTCAGCTGGACACCCTCAAATGTGCAAATGTCTCAAATTAAGCTTTTTGTTCATCCAAAGCTCATGGGATCTTTGTAGTTGCTTTAGTTGGAACTCTGTTGAATAACTATGTTGCGGTCTTTAATGCTTCTCTTCGTAGTGATTCAAGTAAGATAAAATGATTAATCATACTCCTAATCATATTCTTAAGTATTCATTTCGCCTTTCCAACGTCATTCATGTTAGGAGAACCTAACATGGTGTACTGTGGGACGATACTGCATTCTTCTAGAAATCGAGTAAATGGCCCCGTATGCTGTTTACATGATCTGTCAGATCTACCATAGTATTCACCACCACATTAAGATCTAATAGCCTTAATCTTTTTATTGAGTTAGTTTTCAACTTTTATTTTAAAACTGTTGAACACATCTAAGAACTGAGACTTTTCATGAATGAGATATATATGAAATAATTATCTATGAATGTTATGAAACATTGTTGATCATTCCAAGAAGCCATAAAAAATGATCCAAAAATATATGTATTAATGAGTTCTAATACGTCTATAACCCTGTTGACACTGAATCTCTTAATGTTTGTCTGTTTTCTCTTGATACAATGGACACATCTATCAAAATTTGTAAAATTAAGGGATTCTAGAATTCTATCTGACATAAATATGCCAATTCTCGTTTGAGATATGTGATCTAATCTCTTGTACCATAATGAAGCGGAGTTCTCATTGGTTAATTTTTTCTTTACACTTCTTATACCAACATGTAAAAATTTATTATAAAAAATAATTGTATCAAGCAAATAAAGATTATCATTTGTTGATAAAGAACTTGAACCAACCAGATTTAAATTAAGAAAAAAATTAAATTTTCTATTTTCAAATGAATATGAATAACCAAATTTGTCTAATATAGAAATATAAATCACATTCTGTCAAAATGACGATACAATAAAAGTCTCTTCTAAATCACAACAATCTTAACTTGCCAATTACTTCCACCTCGATTGCTTTGTCATCGCCCATACAAATGAATCTAGCACCATTACTTGGCCTGCGACAATGGAGGCAACTCTGCATAAACACACTGATGTGAGTTATGACACTAGAATCTATCAACCAAGTCTGTATAGGTACATAAGTTAAATTAATCTCATAACAAACAAAGTTAAAAAACGAACCTTTCTTTGCGCGTCACACATGATAGTTAGCGCGTTGTATCTTTTGATGTCCTAGAGCTTTACAAAAAAATAAATATTTGTAGTCTGAATCTTTTATTATTTCTTATATTCTACTGGAATCACAACAGATTTACCTATTTTCTTTTTCTTATTCCTCTTATCCTTTGAGATCACTACGAAATGAGCACTCTCTATCATCTCATACTTGATCATTTTCTTCTCTTGAACATAATATAAAATGAGTTCATTCAAATTCCAGGATTCTTTCTGACAGTTGTATGTCACCTGAAAATGATTGAACTGTGGTGGAAGAGAAATAAAAGTAAAGTACTTTTTATAATAATTCCACTTTAAGTGCCTTAAGTTTTGCATGCACATGTGACATCTCCATTATGTCCTCTTTGATGTTTCTATTTTCTTTATACCTCATGAAAACAAGGACGAGAGAAGTGTAAATGTTTTGGTCTTATCATTTCTAGTGAAACGTTGTTCTAGAGAATAAAGGAAATCTCTAACTGTTGTGATCTCATTGGATATAGTGTCCTTAAAAACTTTTGAAATGACATGTTCCATAACCAACATACTCATACAGTTTGATTGATATCATCTTTCAAATTCCATCTTTTCCTCAAGGGTACTGTTAGGAGTTATCAGATCGAATTGATCAACCCGTAAAGTTCAATCCAGATCCATAACTCGAAGCACAAGTTGAACACTATTCTTCCATTGTTTCAAGTTTATGTCGTTCAACATTGGGATGAAATTAACATTCGCGGTGATACTTTCAATAGAAAAAGAAGGTCAACAAAGAACATACAAAAATAAATTAATTAATTAATACTCATATAAAAACATTAAACCATAAACTTTAATAATAAATTTTAAATAAAAGTATATTTCATCTTAAGATAACGAGCACTCCATTAACATTCTATCTTTAGACAGAATATTAACTTGTAAGTGATACCCTATAACAGTAATTAAATACAGACAGTAAAAACACATCAAATAATAAATATTCATTTTGGCCGATTTAAAGTTCATATGTTATACTGAATAATTGTCACGTATTTATTACCACAAATAGGAATACAATCATATTAAATATTAACCTTCATTTGGGCCGATTAACATTGATACAAATTACACCCATATAACTATTTAGATTATAAAATAAATAAATTATTCACAAAATATGTCACTTAGTGGAGGAAAATGTGTCGTATGATTTTGCCAGAGATCACCATGTATTGGAAATTCCAGTAACTTTATATTATCAATTGTGTGTTGCCGGATAGAGACTCAAATGTTAAAAGGAAACCTGAGAGGAAGAAAGGACCAAAAAGTTTTTGTTTTTGTTAAAAGTATTTATATAAATGTCAGAGTATTACAACTAGTAAACTGCCCATGAAGACCAACAAACAATCAGTGCAAATAGTAACAAAATTGACGAAATTAGATTTTATGCCAACCTTAATATGAGTTTTTTCATCCTTAGCATATGTGTCTTTGAAACAAATACTTATTTCATTAACTATTTATGATAACTTAAACTAATTGTATTCACGTTGTACTGCAACAACCAGAAAAAAAAAAAAAAAAAAAAAAAAAAAAAACCTTAAGGGGCAGAGAATAAAAGAAGAAGAAGAGGAGGAGAAGAGCTGCATTGACGCGTAGAAAGGAGTGCCATAAACGTCGCCATTCGCTGGACGTTCGAAGGTAAATTGATATGGATGCAAATATGTAATATGTTATGCACATATACGCGTAGTTGGATGTGAATTTTTTTTTAGAAAAATAGATTTCAAGAATATTTAGATTTTTGAAGTTGAGATATAAAATAGAAGTAATATTTAAAAAGAAAACAACTTAACGATTATCATTATGGGAGAGAGTGTACGGACTTAATACATATGATAAACCTTATCGTAGATGTATTTTCAATCATACATGGTCAAACACTTACAAGAATAATAATAAGATATTGCAAGGATTAATAGAGTAAACAATGATGATATAATTGTCATTGGAAGTAGGGAGCAAAGTTAATGGAGACCACCATGAAGTTGTTTTAGAGTAATTACATCTTCATTGCCCGGGTGTTTGCTTATATATTAAACTTCATATTATATTTGATTTTCATTTCATTTCAAGAGTGTAATGCATTTAGTTTTTTTGAAATTGTTGGGGTCGTACTTGTATTATTTTTGTACACCACCTGTGATGGTTCACATAGTTAGTTTGCTTTATTTTCTTTGGCTTGTTACCAATTCACAAAGTTTGTCATTTTTAATTATATATTCTATGAAGAAACTCTATATACTTGTATTGTGTTTGCATAATGAATATTTGAACAATAATTTTTTTTTTTGAAAATTTTAGTAACACTTCCTCCAAAGATAATTATTCAGTTACCTAATTACATTTTAAATCTACCCAGTTTAATATATATTGATATATAATGATTAAATAGTTATACATTTTGCATAACTACTACGTAACGCATTTAATTAACACATAAATATTGTATGGTTCTAGAGCATACATTTGAATTTTATAAAATTATGTCTTGCAAATCAATACATGACACGTGTATGATATCGAGAGAGTAGTTTAAGTCCGTGTAATATAAGTTGAATCAAGATATTAAAAAGTCTTTCTGTGTTGTGAGAACATGTCGATTAAATGATCTTCGAGAAGCTTAATCGTCATCTTGAGCTCTAATTCATTTTTGAGTTGCTTGCCTCAAGAAGATTTATTAGTACATTTATGAATTCACCATCCACCCAATACGCATGGGTACTAAAGTTGCTCACTTATAGCAATATATATATATATATATATGATATTTTAATCTTTAACAACAATTTTGGACATAATTTCGTCATATTGCTACTGAAAAACTTACAATCATTAAACAAATAAAAATGAATGTGATGGAAAGGATATAATTTGGACATGCAAAATATCTTCGACCATGTTTTTTATTGTTATTTTTATTTTTTGCTTCACTTTGGGCTGTAAGCTTGCAGTAGAGTGTAGAGTGTAGAGTGTACAACTGTGTCATAATTGTTTGTCACTGTCAAGAAGTTTGACATCTTAATTAGACTTCGTTTTCTTTCATCTCATCACATTTCCGTGCACCAGCCTCCTTGTCTTGCTCTGTTGGGCCTAACCAGACCACTTCTTAAAATATTTGTGCTATGAGAACAGAATTATTATCCCCCAACTTAAATTGGGCAACGAGGTTGACAATATGAATAATATAATAACAAAATTAAATCTTCGTTTTTTCTTTTTTTCTTTCGAAAGATTATAGAATAATGCATAGATAAACGAGGGTTAATTAAACAATATGTATATATATATATAAATAAATTACCAATTTAAATTAATTATTGTACAAACATTTATAATGTCTACTAATTAAAATAATTCCAATAATGTGTATTGGGTATTGCTGGGTTGTGTAAGATATTGACTTTAAATATATATATATATATATATTTTTTATATATCTTCAAATTTTAAGGTTAAGGAACTATGATTCAATTGTTAATTTTAATGGAATGAGACTAAATAACTCGAACTTATTTGATTTTCTAAATTTTAAGAGTATCATTTATGAAAGTGGATAAGAGAACTTTATTGTATGAGCTTCGTACTGAAGGAGCATAAGAGGGTGTCATTTACATAATTCCCTTAATCGTAGATGAACTCAATAATTCATTATTTATGATTCGTTATATGAACTTCATAGAAAAATAACTTTATCCCGAATTGATTTAAAAGTCAATTGTCTATTGAGATTAATTTATGTATACAAAATTGTATTTAAGAATATGTCATGAACATTTTCAATTCATAATGATGTTCTCTCAAATTGACTAATGCTCCAACTATGCTAGTGTTTTTCACTAGTATAATAATATGTAGTTCATCTTTACGAGTTTATCTGAGTTAATTCAAGATAATGAATTCATGATTTGTAAGCCAATAACTAATAATATTAAAGTATTGAGAGCCTTTTGAACTTAAATAATTATCGTATGAAATATATTAAAAAAAATTATGAATAATCAATAAGCTACTTATGACTGTTCTAAAATGAATTTTTAATGGGATTACAAAGTTGCGATTGAATTTAAAAGACTATAGAATCGGTTTTTATTTTGACACTGAAACTTTAATTAACTATTCACTTCAGAAGATGAAATTTGTGGTAAGATTATCAGAGTAATCTAAATATGTAATAAAAAATTTATATTCTATATCAGTAAAATTTTCAGCTTTAAAACTTGTTTTTAATGTTTATAATAAAGAATATCGATTATTATATTTATAGTAAAAAATAGAATTAGTTATTATCAAAGCTAATCAACAAAGCATCAATATTTGTTGAAAAACAAGTCAGTACATTTTTATTTAGACAAAAGTGATTATAAAGTTGGTTGTGCTCGAATAGATCTTTTAATATAAATATTTAAACAAATCAATTGGTGTTTTTTATACTTTTTTTAAAAGGAAGTAATATATTTGTTGCTATTAACATAAAATTTAGAAATAATTTTAAAAATTATTATTATTATTGTTTATGACAAAGAATAATATTTTTCCTCTCTTTCTTCATCAACCAAGTAATTAATTAATTAATTAATTTTTTTTTAATTTAATTAGTTGATAGATGAACAAAGTGACGATTGAATGATGTTTTTTTCCTCATCAAATTTTTGTTCTTGTATAAATTGGATCTTTTTGAATAATATACATTGAATGAAAGTGAAGGGGTCAACATAGGAATCAAAAGGAGGTGGGGTCAAAGGAAGTAGAACCCTTGAATAAACTTAAATATATGTCAACATGCCCTTCAAAAGTCTTCCTAAATATTATATATATATATATATATATATGTAGTAGATGAATTGTTCATATATATTATATTTCAAGTTTAGCAAGAGGGCCCTTTTTATAGTTAGGCTTATAATTATGTAGTTTAATTAGTTATATATATACACACATACATTACATGTAAACGTATATTATAAATAATCAATGTGGGTTCTTTTTTTATTCTATCAATTAAGAATTAAAAGCTTAGTACAAATTAATCCCATTATTGACTTCCTCATGATTGCTTTGAGTTTTTTTTTTTTTTTTAAATATATATTTCTCCTTTTAAATTAATTTCTCTAATGAAGAGAAAGTGATTCCTCCAAAGTTATAAACCACGAAAAATCAAAAGTTAGAGAATTTATCCATTTCTTTTTTTTTTTTTTTTTTCAAAAGGTTAAAATTTTCTAAGAAATTATTCTAATTTTTTTTTTTTTACATTTAAAACCCACACATACATCTATATATACATATATATATATATATACTCATATCAAGATCGTGATGATAGCTAGATATTAAAATTGTCATCATTTCTTTTTTCTTTTTTTTTTTTCAATATTTGTTGACAGAGCACACGTGCGTGGTCAATGTAATAGAAGAGAATATATATATATATATATATATGTATGTATGTATGTATAATGTTAATAATATGGAAATCATGATTATGTATTAATTAATTGGAATGCTAATCGAGATCTAAGTTCACGCCTCCAATAAAAGAATTGGCAATCATGACGCTTTATTTTTATTAGTATATAGTTTTGACAAAAATTTAAATTTACTCAATAAAAATATATCAATGAACGTCCGTTACATCTAATTCAAACATATTTTAATTTAAATTTGTAACCTATTTATCAATATCAATCATCCCTCAACAAGATAATTTTATACTTTTACATTTCTTTACTAATTTATACGTATGAATTGATATTTAAAATTATGTTAAAAAATTATATTATATTCATACATTTTATTATATATCCTTATTTTATGAAATTGAAATAAAAAGTATAAACAAATTTAATCATAATTAAATCTTCTCAAAGTGATGTTGAATGAAAAAGAAAAAAGAAAAATATATACATATACATTACGCACCCTCTATAAACTAGTGTGTGTGTATATATATATACACACACATATATATATATATTATATTTGACATCTTTATTTTCTCTTCTCTTCTCTTCTCTTCTCTTCTCTTCAATCTATTTCCCACCGAACACACCCTTTTCATTAACAAGCATATAGGAAATGATATGACGATTATTATGAGTCAAACCTTCCCCCCCCCCCTTATTTTACTTTTTGTCAAATCTACATATCTAATTTAGTGGCATTGCCATTTGAATTTCTTGTTAAAGCCACTTTTATGTTTCTCCCAATATTGCACGCTCATTCCATCATAATCACAAGTAAAATAATATATATATGTATGTATGTATGTACAATATTCTACATATTCTTTGTAAATATATAAATAAATTATATAATATACTTGGGTTACTAATTAATTTCACTTTGAGAACTATGATGATGATGATGATGATGGTGATCAAGAGACTCTATTAATTTTCTTGTACAATCTTTATCATAAATTATTCGACAAGTTGGTACCTCCTAGGGCTCTAGATAATGTTAAGTATTTATCTCGTTAATGATTATAAAGAGTGCCATTACACACACATATATATATATATGATGCTTATGATTAGAAACTATTAAAATTTATATATATGTATGTATAAATTATATATATTTATCTCTGTGTGTGTGTGTGTGTATATATATATATGTTTTTACTATAAAATAAGATTAAGTGGTAACATTAGGATCTTTTCTTGACGGCCACTTCCAAATTTATAATTCACATTAATTAATGTCAAAGATGTGGGTCATGGTTTTTTGAATTTTTGGGTGTGACAATTAGAATAAATTCATGGTATCTTGATCGTTCATGCTCTTAAAATAAAAATAAATATATGATATATGGAATGCAATATTCTGATCAGCCCACAATTTCCTAATTATAGATTAATGCATGTGCACAATTAATTAGTTTTAATTAAAATTAGATTGACACAATTAGATTAATATAGTCAGAGAATTTTTTTTAATGAAAATTTATTAATTAAATAATACATACATATTAAGCATAATACGACTTTCTGATGAGAATACACGAAAAATATAATTTTACTGAAACTCATATCATTGTTCCTCCCATTCCTATTAAAAAATCAACAATGTTATTTCTCTCTCTATTATTATGGTGAAATTCAACATATTTGATCACATCTAACCTGTTTTTAATTTGATTAGCGAAACCATTCATTCTCATAGGATAGAAGATATTTACCCATAACACAGCCACCTTATAGTCACTCTTAATTATGTAAACCCTACATTTAGTTTCATTACTAGATGCAAGAATGTCCAAATCTTCACATATAGATAGAAGTTTAATCTTGTTAAGATCCATCACATCCACACCTTCGGAGAAAAGACATTTGAAAAAGTCTTCCTCATTTTTAAGGAACCGACCAACACTTTTTGGTTATAATTTTTTTTCTAAACACAAGCATCGACATTATACATCCACGTCCCTGCAAGTGGAGGAGTCCTACAAATTGGTCTCAACATACCATTATCATGACGCTTTATTTTGACTTCTAAAATAGAAAATAACATATGGTTCATAGTGCTAGGATATGAAAACCACCCTTAAATGTTTTAACATACCATATAAGCCTAATAAATGAGGTTATATGGCTCATAATCCATACCGAAACGAAAACATAGAATTATGCTTTGAGGGCAAGCCCATACGATCCTCTACCATGATAGACCTAGACACCAAGTCTTCCAAGCCAACTTGCAATGTAGTAACACAAATGATCAATCATTTTCCAATCTTCATTACACAAAGGGCATTGATTGGGGATATTAAGTTTAAGACGATGATAACGCAGATAATCAATAACCAAAACCCTACCTTTCATAACTTACCACATGAAGATTTTCACTTTTGGGGAATTCTTGCTCTCCAACCAACACCTCCACCACGTCATCAACCACATAATGACATCCTAAAATCTTCTTAAAAGATCAAATAGAGAAAATATTACCTTTGTTCCATTTTTTATCATCCCTAGACCTACATTTGATCTCACCACTCACCATATGCACCATCTCCTCCCATTGGTCTTTTTCCTAATCAAATATCTCTCTTCTCAACCTAATATTCAATACCCACTTGCCATCGACCAATTACCACATTTTACACTTTTGGAATATTATTTTATTACTCCTTGAGTAATTTTTTCTAATAAATTTTCAAATATAGTTTTATTTAAGTAAAAATATTTTATTCGATTTGAGTCACCGCTAATTTATAATTTAAACAAGAAGTAGATATATAATTATTTTATAATTATTTAATGGACTATTTTTATGAATAGTAGTTGGAATGACTAAATAGTAGTTCGGTTAAGTCATAATATTTGCTCTTAAACTAAGTTCGTCATTATAGCCTAATAAAAAGTTAAGATGCAAGAAGCTAAAACTTGATATTTAATCTCGATGTCCATATGAAGGAAATGATTATACGAAAATATATTGTAAATTGCTATGAGTTTTTCTCTTGTTAGAATATCAAATTTTGATATTCTTAGAAAGACCAAATCATACATCTTAATCCCCCCCTTCCATACAAAATTTTCCAACTAAAGAGCCATTAACATTGAATTTGTAGAAAAAAAGAACATTTTTGACCATATATTTAGTTTTAGAAGCGAACAAATCATACAAGAAATTTCAAGCAATATTGCTTAGTAAGTTAATCAAATTCTATTTACCTTTACGAGCTCGACTTTTGTTATTTTATAAGAATTTTTTATCTTTTGCAATTAAAGTAATTGAAATTTTTAATTTTTATTTCTCGATTTTAAATTTTATACTTAAAATATAACTATTGGTATTGCTTTCACAGTTTATTTTATTAAATAATATATTTAAATAGATAACTCTTTTATAAAAGTACACATTCATTTTTTTTTTATAAAAAATTTCAAAATAATCAGCCTCATAACTACAAATTCTTTATGCATGAATACTTATGTATATCATGATGAACGTACACATACTCGTATAACGTATGGTAATTAAAAAACATTTTTGTAAATTGACCCACATAATCATCTTTATAATGAGTCACCATGAAATTCTGCATAATCACTAACCGCACGCCATTAAGGAGCTAAGAAACCAAGAAGCCAATATTTAACCGCATATATATATATAGACACACACACACACACTAAAAGTTACTTATAAAAAAAGGGTAATTAACCACATTAATTCAGCCAAAAATGATAATGAATTTAGAATATTTAAACTAATGATTGCCTTACAACTTAAAAGGGATATCATGTATATTAGTACGTAATATTTTTATTTGATATGTCATTTCAACATGATACGTGTGTATATATATATATATATATATATAGAGAGAGAGAGAGAGAGAGCATATATACGTGTCTGATCATGGTAGGAACATCCATGTATTGATATTACGAAGCAATTCATGAAATGTCTATTGGAGAATATATAAGAAGGAAAGGAAAGGGAAAAGACAATGCACCATGAATGCAATTATAAATAGAAATTAAATAAATCAAGATTCTTAATTGAAATTTGCTCCATAAATTTCTAAAACTATCTTTATACTCCAACATCTCTACCCAAAACCAACCATCACTACCCAGCTTATTCCATTGCTTTATATATAAAGGTTTTAATTTATTATTTATTTATTAAGTACAGCATCTAATGTGTGTGTGTCTGTGCCTGTATATATATATATATATATATATATATATATTATTTTCATTATAATTATTCTGATCCAAGAAAAAAAGAAATTACTATATATATGTATATATCATTGTCTGTTGTACGGAAGCCTTTTTACTACATGGGAAAAATTGTACCAAGTCACCCATAACAGTAGCATTTTAAAAGAACAATCCACATTAGTATTATTATTATTATTATTATTATTATTATTATTATTATTATTGGAATCCATCAAAACGACAAAATTAAAAGAAATAAAAAGTTGTGTATATATATATATATTCTCATTTACAAGCTTAATTGTCCTTTCCTAGCACAATTTTGTACATATATGAATATGTGATTACTAATTAAATAGGTATCAAAAACCACTAAAAGGGAAATTCTGTTTGCCCACTGCTTTCTCTCAAAACAACTTGCCCACCCAAAGTGTTGGTAATGTGGTCGCCATTTATATATATGTATACATACATATAGTATATGTATATCGTTCTCAAATTTAAGTACGTGCAAAAATTAACACAATCCTAAACTAAGCTAATGTAACATATCAATGAGAGGAATTCTCTTCTAATGAGTTGACTGCTTCTCGTTTAATTAATTAATTAATTATATATATATATATATAATATTACATACGTATGTTCCATCCTGAGTCATCAAAACCAATTATTAGATAAATTTAATTATATCTCTATACGCGTTTATATAGCTCATCACATGCAAGAGCCCGTCTCCATACATACACATCCATGGAAAAGTTTAATTGTATTGTTGTTAATTTAAAACACTTTGATTGAATCATTGAAGTTTAGAAAATCAACCAAATAATATGACCTTCCAACCATGAAATGTTGAAAATGACAAGAAAAAAACTAATATACATACATATATATATATATATATATGGACCTTTTGTAAATAAGAGTTTAATGGTCTCATATGCATGCCGCACATACACTTAAACACATTCATGCTTCCTCGAAATCGAGCTCGTATTAGTTAGGAGCATATATATGTGTTTATGTATATATATATATATAAGCTGTGTTTGTATATATAATGTAATAACATGGTTTTATTTAAATTTCAAAAATCTAAGGTTAAAAAAAAAAAAAAAAAAAAAAAAACCAATTTCCTTTATATCAAATCAAAAGCAATTTTAATTTTAATTTTTTAAAAGAAAAAAGTGAGTTCAAATTAAATTATATTTTCATTAGTAATTTAATTGTATTATTTATTCATAAAATTCATTATATTACTATTAGTTATTTAAATATATAATTTTTACGCTCTAAAATTAAAAGATTCACGAGAAAAAGAATTTACTATGAATATCCGCACTTAACCTAGAAGCCAAATTTACGCGTAAGTACACAAGGAGGACATATCACAAAGAATTGGTGCATCCACTGCTTCAGCTGGTGACATATACGAGTGGATCATGTGTGTGTGTGTGTGTGTGTATATATATGGGGTGTAGATATGGATTTTGTCATAATCATTCTTCCACAATAGGAACCAAAAACATCTTTATCTTCTTCATCCGAGTGCTCTTTTATATTACCATTATAACTTCTCTGTTCAAAACTATACATATACACGCACACGCACATAACTATATACAAACATACCCTTCTTCCTACTGTATATATACATAAACCATTTCTGATAATTTCCTATATATTTTCTTTGATCTCTTCTCTTTCCTCCCATTATCTACTTCTTCACCACCGTGCCTATATATATACCTATATATATATATATATATATATATACATAAGCATCTGTCTCTTAATTTCTTCAAATACACAAGTTGTCAGTACAGATCATTTTCTTCGACTACGCGCAAGTCGCCGCATATTTGACTCTAAAGGTACCATCCATGTCGTCTCTCTTTACACACACACACACACACAGACATATATAAATAAGGATTATAGCTAGCTTAGTTTAATTTTTTGAATGAATGGTTCAGGAAGAAATGAAGTTCTGCTTGTCTGCTGTGAAACAAGTACAGCCATTTATGAACTTCCAAGGAGCCGGGTTGACCATGGACGTCCCCTTCTTCCATCAGAAAGACAAGGTTGTGTTCGTCATGGGCGCCACCGGCACCGGCAAGTCCCGTCTCGCCATCGACTTAGCCACCAGGTTCCCGGCGGAGGTCATAAACTCCGACAAGATCCAAGTCTACAAAGGTCTCGACATTGTTACCAATAAGGTCACTCAAGAAGAATGCCGCGGCGTCCCTCACCATCTCCTCGGCGTAATACACCCCAACTCCACCTTCTCTCTCGCTGACTTCCACCATTTCGTTCCACCCACCGTTGACTCCATCCACAGACGAGACCGCCTCCCCATAATAGCTGGCGGCTCCAACTCCTATATCAGATCGTTGGTAAACGAATCCCCGGAGTTCCATTTGAGATATCAGTCCTGTTTCTTATGGATCGACGTCTCAATACCGGTGCTCCACACGTTCGTCTCCAAACGGGTCGAGAAGATGATCGAAAGCGGATTAATCGACGAAGTCCGGGGAGTATTCGATCCGAATTCGAGAGATTACTCTCGCGGAATCCGGCGAGCCATCGGTGTTCCCGAACTAGACCGGTACTGTCAAAGATTTATTATTTCTTTTACTCATAAATATTTTGCATTTGAAAGCAAGGAAATGAGTTTTCTTAATATAATTCTGTCTTTCTACAACAGGTACTTTAGAGAAGAATCGTTGGTGAGCAGGAAGGGTCGAGCTAGGTTGCTAGAGAAAGCGATTGCCACCATTAAAGAAAACACGTGCATGTTGGGTTGCCGGCAGCTGCAGAAGATTCATCGGCTTTACAGGCAGTGGAAACCGGAGTTTCATCGGATTGATGCAACGCAGGTGTTTCTGAAGGAGGGAGAGGAAGCAGATGAAGCTTGGGAGAAACATGTTGCGAAGCCGGCCGCCATTATCGTTGACCAATTTCTGTATGATGATGAAGTGAGTATTACTGTGCCAGTTGATGCGAGTAGTGGTGGTGGTGGGGTTGGTGTCGCCATTGCCACAGCTCCCGCTTCGGCTTCTCTTGCCATGATTCGATGAAAGGTCGAATGTCGGCCCCACAAAATCCACACTTTAGTTAAAAAAGGGAAAAAGAAAGTTAAATGAGAAACACACGTGATGATGACACGTGGCATGATGCAATATATATATATATAGTTTTTTTTTTTTTTTTTTTTTGCCATTTTAATTTTAAGTTGAAATTGCCTGGTCATTTAATCCGAATTTGTGACAATGTAACTGGAATTACCGATTGAGTATTTATAAGGAATATTATAATTTAATTTTGTTGCAATTTTTAATAATTATAGTTTATTTTTTATTATTTCAGATGAAGTTATTAAATCTTAAGAACATTATTCTACAATTTCTTTTTTTTTTTTTTAATTTTGATTTGTTAAAACTAAACACGTTGGGATATTTTTTTATAATAAATAATTTGACCTAAAATTATTATTAAAAAAACCAAGACAAATATTATATGTTATTATTACTTGAATTTATTTTAGTATATATGTTATTAATTAGATAATATATAAACATTAATTTAATAATTAAAAATTTCTAATGAAAAATATAGAACAATGCATAACTAAACTTGACAAAACAAGGTGGGTAAGTTTATATAAAGTTATTTATTTTTCAAAAAAAATATTATTTAAACTTGCTAATATTTCTAAATGTGAAGAAGTAAAATACTTGAAGTCTAAATAAATTAAAATTTTAAGAATTAAAAAATAATAATGTGGGTAAAATTATAATTAATTGACAGAATAACATTCAAAAATATTTAGAATTAGATTGATTTTTGAAAAAATCGTATATTTTTCTTTTGGTATATATATTATATGTCTATGTGTATATATATATATATATATGTGTATCTATAATAACATAATCAATGGCATGCTTGTTACTGTCGATAAAATTACAGCTTTACTGTTTAATTATATTTTCCATTAAATTTTTATGTAGTTTTGTATATAAATATAAATAATTGCTAACTAATAAATTAATATAATGATATTAAACAATTAAATCATAAAAATTAAACTCTGGTAATTAAATCACAAACTTTCTTCAATTCCAAGCCTGAAGGCACAAAATGGGGCCCAGGAACCGCTTGATTTGATGGGGGAGCGTAGATGCCCTTGATTGACAGTTAAGCTGATAAATATTCAACGGCTGTGATTGATTATACGGGTATATGCGGTGTTTTGGTAAAGTTTGGAATCAAGCCCCAAAAAGTTTTTTTTTTTTAAAAAAAAAAAGAAAAAAGCGTGTTTATGGTGGGCCAGGTCCAGAAAAAACTGTCTTCATGGCTCGTGGTAGCTACATGATTCCTCCAATGTACAGATTAAAAAACATTGGGACCCACTGACCATTCACCCTTTTAAAAGCCCAAGAGCTCACCTTATTTTTTTAATTTCATTTTATTTATTTATTCTAATTTTTATAAATAAATAATTTCTATAAATTATTGTTATTTTTTGAACCCAAATTCAAATAATTTCATATTTAATCATATAATGTCAAAGTTAATTCACCCTTAATTTATTATTTTAAGTTTTTTTTTTTAAATGAAAAAATAATAAATTCATAAATGGTCTAAATCACCTTTGCACAAAAATAATTGCTTTGCATCCACACACCCAAAAGGAGATGATGATTCTATAAAGTTTTTCAAGGGCTATAACATCACTTTATTATTATTATTATATTGAAGGGATAATAAATTTTAAATGGTATTAAAATTATGTTATTCATAAATTTATACAGAAATTAATTGAGTTTTTAAAAATAAATAAGATATAATACATTGAATGGTATAATCGTATTTTTAATGGTATACGAATATGATATCTTAATGAGATTTATTTATCTAAAAATATGTATTTGGATGTAAAAGTGCATTTAGTGGTAAATTTTTATGGCCAATTTTGTTTTAAACTTATTTCACTTTTATGATTATAAAATTTAACGTGTAAAATAAATTATAATGCTTATATTTAATATTGATAATGAAAAAAAAAGAGTTTGTAATTAAAATGGTGAATTAATGAAAATATAAAATATTAAAACAGAATTATTGAATGCAATTAAGATAATATAATCACGAGAATTAAAAAAGAGAGAGAAAGAGAGATAATATGTGCAATTTTGTAAAGGAGTGAGAAATATAGGGTTTCTATACATGATATATGGTATAAAGACATAAAATAATTGTTCTTGAAATATCATACAATTTTTGCATTATGATATATATAATGGTTTTATAAAAAGATCATATGTTGTTCGTATAATGGTATGTATAGACTTATAAGGACTATGTAGTGTTTATTATGTATATATAATATAAAAATCATATATTCTTTTATGTCATGGTATAAAATAAGTGTTATAAAGTTTATATTATAGAAAAATAATATGCAATAAATACCATGTAATTTTCATATATACCATGTTATATATAATGCTCTTGTGTAAAGATCATGTAATATATATATATATATATATATATATATATTGTAAAGGTCCAATACTTAATAGAAAAGAAAATATATAATAGATAAAATAATAACGGAAGCAATTAAGAGTTTAAAGTTTATATTTCTTGTAAAGTAAATTAAAATATTCAATAAGATTATGAGAATGTCTCCTTAAGAAAGTTAAAATAATAAAATAAAAATGAAACTGAAATTCTATAGGATCAATCTCCACTAGGCAACTCTGATATGATACGGAAAGCAATCTTCAGTCACTAATTTTCTTCCTGTTTGGGATTCTAATCTTAATTTTCTTGATATGAAATGGTTAAATGAGTTACACTAATCTAGTAAGAATGTCAATACTTAACACCGATACGAAAAACTAAATATTGGTAAAAAATCATAAAATAACTAATAAAACTATTTTTTTAAATAAATTCGTTTAACGTAAAAAACACAAACTTTATACCCACTATTTTTAAGTTTTTAAGTTCGACTTGTGAAGGCAATAATCAAGATAGAAGTTTATTACATATTTTAAAGGAATAATAATAGTAAACGTTACATTTTTACCTAATTACTAGTACCTCTAGGGGTTCATAGGGATTTCTTCTATGCGTGGACCAAATATCCAATTTATTAATTAACTAGCTGTTTGCATACCTCATTCGGTAATGGGCACCAAAATATGTCATCGCCTCAATATTCCATCTGGTATGAGGGTGAATAATATTTTTCAATCCTTAATAGTATCGGACTTCTCAGCCCCATCTGTAACAACCTAGAACTTGAAACAAAATAAATTATAAATTAAGTGTAGAAGCGAAATAATAATGTTAGGATTTACATTCGTTACACAATAATTCAGGATACCCAATAGGGTTACGGGAATGACTATTCTAAAAGAACAACTAATAATCAAAGAAATATAAGAAAAGTATACAAACTGAACGTCCTACTCGCAACTCTTTTGTGAATTGAGTTCTGAATCTTGGTTCTCTTAATCTAAAATAGTTAATGAAAGAGTGAGTTACACTAATCCATTAAGAATATCACGCTACTCACCTATATAGAAATGAAGGTTGGTAAAAATCATAAAAATAACTAATAGAACACTCAATTTAAGTAAATTCATTTTTTATAAATAAAATCATTTATCGTATATTTACCGTAGCGAGATTTGTAAAACCGACCTATAGAGGCAATAACATAAACAATACTATAATCTCATATTCAATCAGTCGGAACAACAACTTTCTCCTTTATCAGTTTACCGGTATTCATGGGGGTCCATAGGGATATCTCTACAATGTGTGAACCTTTATTCAATCTTTTCAACTAACGGGTTGTCTCCATACCCCGTCCGGTATGAGCGTCAAAAGATACCATCCCTCAATAACCCGTCCGATATGATGGTGAAATGGGTCGTCCCCATACCCTATCCGGTATGAGCACCAAAATACAAATCTTCGATACCCTATCCGGTATAAGGCAACGTTCACGGTAGGGTTCCCTATATACCTGGTCCGTCCACAATCTCTCAAGATATCCAGTAAGGCTATCATTCATCCGTTCACTAAATCAAATAATTTTTTGTTTATCTTTAATTTTTAGTTTTCCAATTAACTGTAAATTACGTTAAACAAGCAATACATGCATCAAGTAAACACAATCAAATTATCATACAAATTTAAGTATATTATCATGCACTCGAAACTCTAAAATCAATCAATCAGTTAAACATAGCAAACAGTAATAAATAATAGGTCCCGGCTCCATTAGTAATATTTAATTATCGATATTTTTAAATTATATAAAATATCATTTTATTTATAATTAAATTTCAGTTCTATAATAGGAAATAAGGTAGAAATTTTTACTCGAATCAATGTCTGAAATGTTAAGTTTTTAATTGCGCTTACTGACAGTCTCCGGATTCCCCGAATTTTCCTTCAGGGATTAAAACACGCTCTAAATACTAAAAAATACCTAAAAAAACTCAAAATCGGTGTTAGAAACCCTTTTTAGCCAATTTCAGGATTCCAGCACTGTGCCGCCGCCTGCGGCGGTGGTTTCCCTCAAGCTGGCCATTTTTGAATAGTTTTGGCCGATTTTAACTAGTTTTGTACTCCTCCCTGCGAGAAAACACATTAAGAAGCTTTGGTTGACTGAAAAAAGTAAAAAAAAAGGGGCTTACCGGCGACAGGGTTTCCGGTGCGGTGGCTCCGCCCACTCACCTTTGCAATTGGGTGTTTTGCTTCGATCAATTTGTAGAAAAAAATGGAGATTACAATGGTAGGAAAACTGAACGAAACGAGAATCAGGAAGGGCGTCATCGGAGGCGGTTTTTATTTTTTTTTTTATGCGGCGCTGCTAGGCTTTACCTACCATTTTCGTCTCATCTGCCGGTCCTCTTATTCTGATTTGACCATGGAGGTGTTCAAAATTGAATTTTGAGAAAATAAATTTTTTTTTACCTCTTTTGGTGATCAGAAGTTGCTCCGGCACGGCGGCAGGAGACGGTCATCTCTAGTGTCTAGGGTTAGGGTTTGGTATAAAGTGGCTTATTTATATTCGTCTTCTTTTAATCTGGACTATCCATTGCATTTGATCTGAAACGTCTGATCGCATTTAAATAGGAAATAAATCTAGACAATTCATAACGATTTGATATGGACCGTCTGATCGCATTTAAATTGGAAGTGAATTTGGACTGTTAATTACGATTTGATCTGGACCGTACGATCATGTTTAAAGGGGAAACAGATTCGGACCATCCACACGCGCAGGAACAAATCCGGATCGTTTGATCACGGTCACGCGGATTGTTAGGGTGGCCTTCCACGTGGCACCACACCAGTGTGTCTTGCCACGCGATGCGCTTTGGTTCGTCGAGTTGTTGACTGGGCATCCTACGTGACATATTTTTCTTAAATTGCATTTTGATCTCCAATTTCTGATTTTTCTTTCAAAAACACCACCAAAATCTAAATTTTCACCCATTTTTTCTAAAATTATTTTCAATTTCATCATCTACCTATTTTTCTTTATTTTTACATTAAATAAAAATTTAAAAATTATATTTATACATTAATTTTAAATATATTAAAATTAATTAAGAGTATTACAATTATCCTCCCCTTAAAAAGAAATTTGATCTCTCAAATTTGTCTCTCTCTCACTCAATCAAACAGTTGAGGATATTGAGCTCTGAAGTCTGATTCTAGCTATTATGGAGCCTCTCCCTGTGTGTGATTTTATTATAGGACCTTAGCAAAGGGAATTTTTTAGTTGCGAAGTACTCTACTCTTTTGGTCCACAATACCGACCGGTACCTCATCGTAGAACAGATCCTCCTAGAGTGAAAGAGGCTCGTGGGCCAAGACGTGAGAGGGGTCTGGATTGTACTTGTGTAGCATGGACACATAAAATACATTATGGACCCTGAAAAATTCTAGAAGCAATGTCAGTCTGTAAGCGACAGTGTCAATTCTGTCTAAGATTTCAAATGGCCCAATAAATTAGGGATTTAGTTTTTTCCTCTTGTAAAATCTGCTGATTCCTTTAAATGAAGTAACCTTAAAGAACACCCGATTACCTTTCTCAATTCTAAATCCCTCATCTGTGTATCCGCATAATTCTTCTGCTTGCTCTGAGTCATAACCCACACTTACTCAGCTTTGCATAATACTTCTTTTCTCTGAGAACCTGCAAAACCTGAGTTAGATGGTGAGCGTGTTCCTCTCTACTTTTGAATATACCAGGATATCATCAATGAATATAATGACGAACTGATCCAGGAATTGTCTGAAAATTATGTTCATCAAATCAATGAGATGACTGGTGCATTGGTTAGTTCAAATGGCATGACTAGAAACTCATAGTGTCTGTACCTACTTCGAAAGACTGTTTTGGGAATGTGTTCTGCCTTGATCTTTACTGATGGTAACCTGAACAGAGATCTATTTTGGAGAAGACTTGGGCACCTTACAACTAATAAAAAAAGTCATCGATCCTTGGGAGGGGGTACTTGTTCTTGATCATGACCCTGTTCAGTCTTCTGTAGTCAATACATAACCTTAACGTCCCATCCTCCTTCCTTGCAAATGTGACTCCGGCGCCCCAAGGGGACATACTATGTCGGATGAACCTACAATTCGATAATTCATTGATATGTTTCCTCAAATCCTCCATCTTAACACGGCTCATGCAGTAAGGGACAACTGAAGTAGGCTGAATGCCTAGCTGAAGGTCTATAGTGAATTCAACTTATTTGTTCACTGACAGTCCGAGTAATTCATCTGGGAATATATCTGAGAAGTCTTGGACTACCGAAATCTCTTAAATATAAATTTCTTTCTTGGGTTTGGTTAGTTAGAGAAAACAGCCGAGTTAAAACACTTGATAATAGAAAAAATTACCATGAGGAAACAAATGTTAAATAATTTTATTAATTTGTAAATAAATTCTCATTAGGAGGATTGAATACAAGTTTTTTATGAAAATAATCTATGGTGACGTGATACACCATTAGCTAGTTCATTCCTGAGATTACATCAAAGTCTCTCGTGTCAATTTCTATTAGATCCACATTCAATTTTTTATCTGCTATATTTATGACACATGCTCTGTATATAACATCCTTCAGTAGTGTCATACTCTTAGGAGTAGGCACAAACAATACAGAATTAAGTTTTTCAGGTAATACATTCAAATTTGATGCAAAAGCATGTGAAATAAATGAATGTGAGACACCAGTATTAATCAAAACATGTGCAATATAATTACAGATAGTGTATGTACCCTGTATCACGTTTGGGTTGGCTTCTACATCTTACTGAGTGAGGTTGTAAGCCTTGCCCTATATAGGAGGTTTCGTCTGGTTATGATTTCTCAGGCACTCCTTCGCATAATGTTGGGCACTTCCACATATGCGATAAGTATTATTGAGGCAATAGCAGGGTCAGTCCCCATGATCCTTGCCACAGTGTTGACAAGTCCTACTGTGTCTTGTTGTTGAAATTTGAGAAGGAGCTTGAGTAATTGGCCTAGGTCTCTTATTTTGTTGAACAAGTACAATAGATGCTGGTCTATAATAAGAAGCCAAGGGCCTGAGGTTCCCTACTGTTGGAGGAAAAATACGAAGGTTCCTCTCTACTAGCTGTGTTTTGGCTAGGACAACTAAGTAAGTACTGAGCTCGAATACATACAACTGTTGTCTAATCTCAGGACAGAGACCCCATTCGAACTTTTTTACCTTCCTACCTTCATTCATCATGCTCTCAGGGAAATACTAGCTTAGCTCTAAGAACTTTCAGGCATATTCTGATACAGTCATATCGCCCTATAACATGTATGCAAAATTCATTTTTTTTCAGATGTTGGAGATGCTCTGAGAGGTACTCTGTATTAAATGCCACCAAAAATTGTTCTCAAGTGACTGGAACGGGAAGGGTGGCCTGCTTGAGTTGCACCAGCGGCATGCCTCTCCCACCAGCATGTAGGTGGCAAGTATGACTCTTTATTCGGGAATCACCCCGAAAGTCGTGAAGGCCTTCTCTATCTCAGCTAACTAGTACTCAGCATTTTCAAATGAGGATCCCCCTGCAAAAGTAGATAGGTTTAGTCTTTTATACCTCTCAATGTAGCATGGGTTTATCATGGGAGGAACTAGGTCCTGTGGGAGAGGGACTTGATTGTGCTAGAGATGGATTGGATGAACCTGTGGTAGTACTGGAAGATACGGTGGGGGTATTGGATTGTATTGTGGTGGTGCCGGGTGATGCAGTTGGGGCACCAGGCTATATTGTGGCGGTGCTGGGTGGTATTGTGGTTGGGGCACCGGATCATACTGTAGTGGTGCTGGGTGGTACAGTAGAGGAGCAGTCGTACTGGGGTGGCAGAGGATCCTCCTGCTACAGGGGTGGCTCGAACTGTGGCAACGGGGGAGGGTCAAGTAGCTCCTTCATTTTCTCCCGGGTTTACTAGGTAACGATGAGTCTCTCAAGCATTTCAAATAATCAGTCAATATCTTCTCGAAGCGAACCCTCTCAGGCTGCTCGATTTAGTGGAAGTCTTCCTCTCCTCATCTCTTTGTACCTGCATTTCATAAGAAATGGTTAAGTGATAATTCATTCTTTCGTGTTTCCTAGGGTTTTTGTGTAAGGAATGGTTTCGAGGAACGCAGCTCTGATACCAAGCATAACAACTCAAAACTTGAAAGGAAGTAAATTATAAATTAAGTGCGGAAACGAAATAATAGTGTTAGAGTTTACATTTCTTACATAATAATTTAGGATACCAATAGTGTTACTGGAATGACCATTCTAAAAGAACAAATAATAATCAAAGAAATACAAGAAAAGTAAACAAACTGAATGTCCTACTCGCAACCCTCTTGTGGATCGAGATCTGAATCTTGGTTCTCTTGATATGAAATGGTTAATGAAAGAGTGACTTACATTAACCCAGTAAGAATATCACACTACTCACCGACACAGAAATAAAGGTTGGTAGAAATCATAAAAATAACTAATGGAGCTCTCACTTTAAGTAAATCCCTTTTCCATGAATAAAATCATTTACCGCATACTTACTGCAGTGATATTTACAAAATTGACCTACAGAGACAATAACATAAATAATACTATAATCTCATATTCAATCAGTCGGAACAATAACTTTCTCCTTTATCAGCTTACCAATATCCATGAGGGTTCATAAGAATGTTCCTACAACACGTGAATAAATATTCAACCTTTTCAACTAACAGGTCGTCCTCATACCTCTTTTGGTATGAGCGTTAAGATATACCATCCCTCAATACCTTGTTCGATATGAGGGTGAAACGGGTCATCCCTATACCCTTTTCGGTATTAGTGTCAAAATACAGATTCTCGATACCCTGTCCGGTATGAGGCAACATTTACGGTAGGGTTCCCTATTTATCTGGTCCGTCCACCATCTCTCAGAATATCAAATAAGGCTATCATTCATCAATTCACTAAATTAAATAATTTTCCGTTTACATTTAATTTTCAGTTTTCCAATTAACTGTAAATCATATAAAACAAGCAATACATGCATCAAGGAAACACAATCGAATTATTATACAAATTCTAGTGTATTATCGTGCATTCGAAACTATAAAATCAATCAATCAGTTAAACATGACAAACAGTAATAAATAATTGGTCTTGGCTCCATTAGTAATCTTTAATTACCGATATTTCTAAATTACGCAAAGTACCATATTATTTAATATTAAACTTTAATTCCATAACATGAAATAAGGTGAGAGATTTTTACTCGAATCAATGTCTGAAATACTAAATTTTCAACAGTGCTTACTGGCGATCTCTGAGTTTACTGAAATTTTCTTTGTGGATTAAAACATGCTCTAAGTACCTAAAAATACCCTTAAAACAAAAAATCGGCCAATTTCGGGATTCTGACACGACGCCGCCGCCGTACTCCAGCAATGACACCACCGTCCACGGCAGTGGTTGACCTTGGGTTGGCCATTTTTGGCCAGTTTTGTACTCTTTACTACGAGAAAATATGTTAAGATGTCTCGGTTGGCCCAAAAAAATCGAAAAATTGAGGTTTCCCAGCAACATGATTTCCGATGTGGCAGCTCCATCAGCTTACCTTCACAATGTGGTGTTTTACTTTGGTCAACATGTAAAAAAAGGAATGGCGATTACAATGGTAAAAAAATTACATGAAATAGGAATCGGGAAGGGTCTCATCGGAGGTGATTTTTTTTTCCCGCGGCAGCACCACCGGGCTTTACCCTTGGTTTTCGGCTCATTCCTCGATCTTTTCTCTGATTTGGTCATGGGGTGTTCAAAATTGAATTTCGAGAAAATGAGAAATTTTTTACCTCTTTTGGCAGTCGGAAATGGCTCCGGCGTGGCGGCAGGAGGTGGTCGGCTTCCTTTCCGGTGTCTGGTTCTTCTTCTTCGGCAGGGGATTTGGCAGCTAGGGTTAGGGTTTGGTATGAAATGGATTATTTATATCTGTCTCCTTTTAATTTGAGCCGTCTATCGCATTTGATCTTGACTGTCAGATCACATTAAATAGGTAGTGAATTTGGACCGTCCGATCGCATTTAAATAAGAAGTGAATCTGGACCGTTCATCTCAATTTGATCTGGATCGTGCGATTGCGTTTAAAGGAAGAACGGATTCAGACCGTCCACTCGCGCATGAACAAATCCGGACCGTCCGATCGTAGTCACGCGGATTACTAGGGTGGCCTTCTGTGTGGCACTGCGCCAGCGTGCCTTGCCACGCGATGCCCTCCGGTTTGTTGGAGCTGCTGACTGGACGTCCTACATGACATATTTTTTTTAAAGTATATTTTGACCCGTAGTTTCCAATTTTTCTTTGAAAAATACTCACAGAACCCAAATTTTCACCCATTTTTCTCAAAATTGTTTTCAATTTCATCTTTCACATATTTGTTTTCATTTTTACATTAAATAAAAATTTAAAAATTTAAAAATTATGTTTATACATTAATTTTAAATATATTAAAATTAATTAAGGGTATTACACTGTCTGACTGAGATAATATCCATAGTAGGGTTTGCCTTATGTACCAGATTTGTATACTTTTTTTCATGATATCTGGTAAGCCTTTTATACACATATTAACGTCATCAACTAGCCACCAAATATACACAAATATTTCATATTTACATATCTACGGAACGGTATTTAAATAGATAATATAAATTGATACTTTAATAATTAAGAAAAACATGATTAAGACATTTACTTCAAATCAATCAACAAATAAGAATAACGGTTAAACAATCAATAACAATAGGCCGAATAAATCTATGAATCAAAGTGCAAGCAGTAAGCAACAATAACGACCTAGCAATGAACAATATATCTAAAATAAATAATTCATACTGACCGATTACTGATTCCACTAGTGACATGTATTTAATTAATTAGAGATTTCTAATATTCACAAATTATACCGTTATTATTTATTAAACTTTAATTAATTGTAATAGGAGAAAATGGTGAAGGATTCTTATCTTGGGTCGATGTTCGAAACATCTCCTTTTTTATTGTACTTCCTAGTGGTTTTCAGGTTTCCTGGATTTTTTCTGCAAAAATAAAAAACACGTGTCACGTATTCTAAAATACTCCAAAAAAGGTAAAAGATAAGTATTTTTAAATTTTCTAGCTGGGTTATGGTTCTGTCACGGTGATGCTGCTGTGCTCCTGCACTGACCTAGCCTCCCATGGCGGCATCTCCTCTTGGGCTGGCCATTTTTCGGTTAGTTTTGGTTGGTTTTATACGAAAACCTGCAAAAACTGAGGTTAGGTGACTTCTGTTGGCCGAAAAAGGGAAAAACCAAAAGAAGAATTTTTCAGTGTAGTGGCTCCGCCGTTCCTCTCTTACAGCTAGGGATTCTTTTTAGTCCACCTGCACTATAAAAGTATTAGGAATACAACGATCGAAAGATTGAAGAGAACTAGAACTAGGATTGCGCTCACTGAAACAGTTTTTGAGTCGCGACCGCGGCTGCTTCGTCAAGCTCCACTCTCAGTTTCTTGTTTCTCTTTTGGCTTTTTGGCTCCAATATGGATGTTAGGAGGCTTGAAATCAAATTCCAAATGAAAAGGGAAGAAAAACTTACCTCCCTAGTGTCGGCGGTAGCTTCGGTGCGGCGGTGATGACAATTAGTTTTCTTTTTGGCCGCCCTTCTTCTTTTTCTCCGGCGAGAACATGTGCGGCTAGGGTTAGGATTTTCTAAGAAGTGACGTTTACCATTCCTGCGTTGATCTGGGCCATCCGTGTAGAGACATACGACCATCTCTTATCTGTTGGATAGCTCTTATTTGGAGAATAAATATGGACCGCACGATCAGATTAAATCTGACCATTTAATCGCGTCTAAAAAGGGAACAAATCTAGGTCGTCTGTGCACGTGGGAGGAGATTTAGGCCGTTGGATCTGCTGGCATGCAGATCACCAGCGTGGCTTCCCGCGTAGACGTGTGTCCACGTGTCTATCATGCGGCGTATGACGACCGACCACGTTGCTGACGTAACGGTCCTTGTGGTCAAATTTTTATTATTTTTACTTTTACCCAAATTTTCTAGATTTCTTTTCAAATAGGTCATCTTTTATTTTTAATTAGACCTTAATTTTTTAAAATATTTTAAAATACATCCGAAACACAGTTTTCTTCAAAAAATTTAAAAATAAATTTATTTTATTACTCCGATTTAATTATTCTTAGCCTAAATTTTAAGGCCGAGTGTTACATATATGGTATATGAGTTAGTATAGAGATTTTAGGTTTTTATAAAATAGTTTAATGATTTAAAGAAAAATCAATTGTTTCTTATGTTATGTAATATGAGTCATATGTACATACTAGATGACTTTAGTATATCATCATTTACAAAAAGTTTTATGAATGTTTTGGATATTCAATTCTATTTTTGAACATTTCAAATATTAAAAATTATAATATTTTTTTTTTTGGTTCCTCGAGTTTTATAATAATTAAATTTCACAATTAAAAGACAAGCTTATATGCACCATTCATTTATATATATATATGTATAGATGCAGCAAGAGAGAGCAAGAACTCGAGGTCAACAACTCTCATTTTGTTCTCTTCTACGCATCTTATTTGTCATATGTTTTCAGGTATAGTTTGACTTTACATACACATACACAAATATATATATATGTATTTGCCACTGTAATTCCACGTGGCCAAGCTAGCTCATATACTTATACACACACACACACACACAATATACGCGTATCCATATATTTAACCTCTATTTGTGAATATATAATTCCATGCGGCCAAGGTATAAACGCATCACACACACACACACACACACACACACACACACACGCACACATACATACGTAATGTGTACGTAAATATATATATTCATATACAAAACCCTTAATTTTCAGCTGTAAATAAGATTGAAGTTTATGCGTGGATATACACACACACACACACACACATTTGTCTGACAGAAAAGAAGAAATGTGATGTCAAGCATGATCATTACAAAGGCAAGTAGCTTTTTGTTTATTAGGAGTCTAGCTAGCTTTCTTTCTATATATATATACATATCGTACAGTTATTTATAATAAAAACATTTCTTATCAATACCAAATTCCACATTAATTTATGTTGATATATTATACTTGATAAGCTATGGTGTATATTGTGATAGACGTATGGGTGTATGAGGAAATTTATTTTAAAGTCATTTTTGGAATATATCTATAAATATATATGTATATATATCTTCATCTATTTGACTTTTACAACAATTACCCCTAAGTTGACCTACACTAGCCCTTGAAATTGGCCCATGAAATTCGAGATTAGATCTTGATGGATGGGCCTTTAAGTTTCAAAGACATTGACCCAAACAAAGGCTCTCACATCATCATCTTCCTGAATATATTATATAGTTTATTATTTATCGAATAAATTACATATACATTTAAGTTTAATTTTTAATAAATAATAATAATAATAAGAGATTTAATTAATAATATATAAAATAATTATTTATTTCATTTTCGTTGAAAATTTTATTTCTAAAATTAAATTGTGAAGGCACCTGTTAAAATTGTCACGAACTGAGTTATTTACAGAGAGATTCTCAAGCCGTTTTTGGCAACTGGATTTAAAATGACGACAGTCTAATCCCACAAACACCCCCATATCCCAAAACCCCTAATCTCAAAAACCCTAATTCCACCACCAAAACTCCCCAAATTATTCTCATTACCAGTTGCTTTATTGTCACAAACTAAACCCTACTCTTCTCTCCAATCCATTTGCTGTACCAGAATCTCCAGTCCTTCGACAGAATCCAACGAATCCTCTTCCTCTCCAACGTCTTCAATTTTCATCAAAGGTAAACATCCTTTTTAAATCCTAAATCTTCATACATTTAATACTTAAACCTCTTTTTTTTTTTTTTTGGTATTGGGTTCTTACTAATTTTGCATTTCCAGTTTTGTGTACCATGTAAAACTTAAATTCAAGACTATATGAACTTTTTGAGATTTATTGATGAATAGCTTGTTGATATTAATGAATGGCTTGATGCAGAACTTGCACAATCAACAACAGAGGGAAGCTTGAGGAAGACCTTTTCCCAATTTGGGGTAATTAGCAAAGGTGAAAATTCTGTGTTTTAATTATTTTTCCCCTTGCATTCTGATTAATTTTTTTTTTGTTGGTTTACAACATCTTGAAACAAGAAACTATTTTTTAATTGATGCCCAAAAAAAGTTATTTAACTTTCTGAGTGTGTCTAGCTTAGGCATAATTTGGTACAGATCATTTGTAAATACACACTTATTTTACTGTCAAAAGTTGTTAATGGTAGTGGAATGGCAAAAAAAAACCCCAAGAATTTATAGAATTTCATATTGAATTTGAACAATTAAGTTTCAAATTCTATCGAGATTATGAAGTTTGAGATATATTATTTGAATTTAGTATAGAATTCTATATGAACTCAACTTCTTTCATCACATACAGTCATTCTCTTGATCTATTAGTTAAGATATGTGTGACTTTATAAAAGAATTCTTAACAAGTTCTTGTATTTGTTCTATAAATAGCTTCATGTGCAATTTCATGGTAAAATTATTAGCTCCTTCATTCTTGATACTTGTTACTGAATTTTGGCATTGAAGGAATATTTTGATGTTGGGTGAAAAATTCATTTGAAAATTTATTATTCGTAAAGTTTTTTACAGTAGTAGAAAACCCTTGAACGTCACGATGAGATCACAAAGTGCACATTATTGAATTAGCTGACATTCATGCAAATGTGACTGTTTATAACTTAGAGAAGTATTTATGTACAATTTTTAACTGTTTTTTTTTTTTTTGTAAATGTACAGTAAGATTATTACGGAGAAGGAAACTAGACGGTCTTTAGGTTATGGATATGTTTGGTTTACTAATGCTGAACATGCACAATTAGCCGTTGAAGAGATGAATGGAAAGGTATGCATTCCAAGATTTACAATTTGTTTTTTCGCCCCTAAGTAAGTGAAAAAACGCCTCTTTATAACATATAGAGTTAGTTCAGTTCTTTGATAGCATATTTATTACGGTTAAAATTGGAAAACCTGGATTGTCCAAAAGCTAGAGGAGGGTGACAGTGCCATTCAAGTTGTTGAAATAGAAGAATTACGTCTTCATCCTCCATTCTCTTCATAATGCAGGGTGATGTATTGAGAGACACAACTTGAATTCTGGTATAATCAATGTTTTTATTTTAAGTTTCGGTATTACGCAAAGTTTGACAGCTTACATTCTAGCAGAAAAAGATAACACTAATAAAGGAACATCAAGATTGAAATTTTTGATCCCCGACCAAAGATCAAATTGAATTATGTTTGAATCGAAGATGAGACTGGGTCATGTTTGGTTTCATCTAGTCCAATTCATCTAATTGGAGCTCAAATTCAAACAATTATATTTTTGAACAAAAAGAACTTTCGCGTATGCATTTTTGTATACAATAATATCATTAAACAAAAATTTGTTGTTAGTTTGATGAACTCTATGATCAGATTTGGTTGAATATTTAATTCAAATATCGGTCATTTAATTTATTTTATTTAATTTATTACATTATCATCTTAAATGGTGTTCAAATTTTTATAATATAAAAATATATAATTTGCAGAGTTACGTAACGAAATAATATTGTTATAAAAATATTAACTATTTAAATACGTTACTTCTTTATTTACATAAATTACTTTTTAATATTTAATAAATAATTGTATTTATACGTTACTTAAATTGATAATTTCAACCAAACTCACTCTTCATTTGATTAAGTCCTTTTTTTTTTAATTAAAAAAATTAATTTATAATTTAGTAACGATTTTTAACATGTGAAATCATAAGGTATTCTTGAAATAAACATTATAATTTAATACCTGAATACCTTATGATTTAACATTCAGCCACACGCACCTATCTCCTAACTAACTACTGGAAAATCTTACCCCAAGCTATCCCTCTGTGGACGCGCATCCACCTTATGAACACCCGTCGTAGAAAAGGTCCGTACCATCAATGTCTTAGATTATTCCACGTGTCCACCCTCTCTCGTTCCACCCAAGATCATCCCATTTTCTGGTCAAGTACGGTATGATTATTTGTTTGAAGACAACCAGACAGTCAAGAAAACCGACGCGGATACTCATAATCCACGTCCAGTTCTCTCTTTCTTTCTTCCTTTTTTTTTTTTTTTGTTTTGGGAAGAAAAAGAGAAGGAAGAAGAATAATAAGAAGAAGAAGAAAATGCTTCTGATAAATGCGGTGATGGCGACCAGAATGTTGACAGCACTCGGGTCAACCGGCGAAGGTGAGATACCATTTGGATCGGTGTGGTGGTACGCCTATGCCGGCGTTTCCTGCTTTCTCGTTCTGTTCGCCGGAATCATGTCCGGTCTTACTTTAGGATTGATGTCCATCGGACTCGTTGACCTTGAAATCCTGCAAAGGAGTGGCACCTCCACCGAGAAGAAACAAGCTGGTAATTCTAATTCAATTGGAGTAGTTTTGTCGTTTTGTTTTTTCTTCTTCAATTTCTTGGTAGAATACTTTGTAATTGCTTGAATTTCGTTTGTTCGATTTATTTATTTGTGGTTTGCTTGGATTCAGCGGCTATTCTTCCGGTGGTTCAGAAGCAACACCATCTGTTGGTGACGTTGCTTCTGTGTAATGCGGCTGCAATGGAGGTAATTTTGGTTGGAGTTTCACTTCCATTACTGTTTGATCAAATTTGATTTTCTAGGTTTTTGTCTGTGATTATAGTTGTAGCTATGTATGATTTGCTCGTACATTTCTCTATAGTCGGTAAGCTTGTTTTGAGGGCTTGCTGTGTCGAGTGGAAAGGTATACGGCTAAGTTTTGTTATATTTGGCTAGAGCTTAAAAAGAGTAAACGTTAATACAGGAAGCAAATGAAAAGCATCACTTTATATAAAATTCTCAGAATTATGCACTTGGATGGAGCAAAATCTGAAGCCACCAATATCCTAACACCTGGGAAATTTTGAACGATTATATATCTAAATGTGTTCTGTGAACTTGCTTTAAAAATTTGTCTCTAACTACTATCATGCCAAATTGCTGTCTTGAAGCATGCTTCACTTTTAGTGACAGCTATTTTTTTTGTGCTTTGAATCTTCAGGCCCTCCCTATCTACCTGGATAAGCTTTTTAACCAATATGTTGCCATTATTCTCTCGGTGACTTTTGTTCTGGCTTTTGGGGAGGTAAATGGTTTCAAGCTTCAGAATTTTCTGGAGATATTTTCTCTTTTGTTGATCCCACTTGTTTCTTTCTGTTCTTTCAGGTTATTCCTCAAGCAATATGCACTAGATATGGGCTTGCTGTGGGTGCAAACTTTGTGTGGCTAGTGCGAATTTTGATGATAATTTGCTATCCAATAGCTTATCCAATAGGGAAGGTAAAGTCAATGACCAGTCATTGGGATCCCCTTTTGTTCGTGGTGTGACTCCCTAGAATATTCAGTATTAGCTCCTGAACACTTAGCTGGGAATTTGAACTGATGGTTAGCAGTGAAGAAAAATGCTTCACTTTCTTACCAATTCTCTACTATTCTCTATGGTGGAAAGTAGGAAGTTGCTTTGGTGCTGTTGGATTAGCACATATGTATTATACTAAGAGGAAGAACTGAAAGTTCTACGGTGTGCACAATTTGTGGTTTCAGTTGTCACTGGTCTTGAGAAGCATGCTTATAAAAATATAGTATATAAATTTATTTTATATGTTGCAAAGAAATGATGAATTTATTTGAGTCTTTAAGTTATTTTCTTGCTGCCTCCAGATTGTAATGATAAGGTGAAAAGTATGAATCCAGGAAATATGAGCTATTGTAGCTAGTATATAACTGTTTTCATTGATGTGTGATAGTGAAGGATATGACCTTAATTCTGTCCTTACAAGAATGGGCTGTCCTTTCAGACCTCTGTTTGAGTGCCATTTAATCTTTGTCGTTGCTCACATCTTTATGTAAAATCTAGTAGCTCCAGAATAGAAAGCCTGTGCTTGCTGAATAAAAAGAGAAAAATGTTTTCTTATGTCAGTATTGGTCATTACCAGAATAAAATAAATATATTCCTTCCATGTTTTATTACTGGCTCCTCTCTTTTATACTTGATATTTTTATAGGTTCTGGACTGGGTTTTGGGGCATAACGAAGCATTATTTAGGAGGGCTCAACTAAAGGCACTTGTTTCTATTCACGGCCAAGAGGTAAGGAAAGCAACTGAGAGGTATATACTGACATACATATGTCAGGAGGAACCATTCGTTTTTTATAAGGATCCCAGATATAAAAGTACCATTATAGTCTCTTTTGGCTATTCTCATAATGAACCATTCTTTCTTGGGATATTCAGGCTGGAAAGGGAGGTGAACTGACACATGATGAGACAACAATTATTAGTGGAGCACTAGATTTGACTGAAAAGGTATGCAATTTAAGTGACTGGGATGTTCAGGCTTTTTATCTGTTTTCATTATTCTAGAACTGCAAATCTTAGAATATTTAACATTAGAATGAAAATTTAGAAACTTTTCCAAAATAACCTCCTTTTGTACTGCTTAACTGATGCTTTGGTACCATACAGAAGTTTCCTGTTTCTGGTTATGAAAATCATCTGATGTTAAGATGTGCTTGCTGTGACAGACTGCAGAGGAGGCTATGACACCTATTGAATCAACTTTCTCCTTAGATGTCAACTCAAAGTTGGATTGGTAAGCTTTTCCTGTATGCGAGTTCCTTGCCTCTAATCAAGGATTGTTGCATCCAAAAGTCTTTGGTTTAGTTGAAATTTTTCTGTAAAATGAGGAAGGTGTAATAAAGGTGTTAGATTTTGTGGCTTCTAAGTAATTTTTTGTATGCGTTTGGCACCTCCTTGGTGCCTTTATTTGGATATCATGGAAAAATAGGATTGGCTTTCTACTCCTAACAAGTGAAACAAAGCATGTTGATACACAGTATTCCTACTAATTGTTGGTACAGCTTATCCCCTTTCATATTGACTTGTGTGGTTAATGGCTATGATCTTTCTTTTCTTTGTCTATACATATGCATATCAGTTGCTTTTGTTTGTTTCTTTCGTCATTTTTTTTGTCAGAAAACAGATTATTAGTCACTTATTTTCTGAATGTTGGGAAAATTTGAAAGTCCAACCATTTAACTATGCTATGTTCAGTTCAAATTTCAATTATACAGAATAGGAATGAGACTATTGTAAAAATATGACAAAAATTTGATTGAAAATAACATTTAATTTTCAAGTTAATTTCGTGTCCAACCCAACTTAATCCATTTTTATGGAATTGAAGATATGAGTAGAATTGATTGAATAATGCATCAAATATGTAAATAACTACTATTTATGCATATTAAAAAACTAAAGATTTAGGAATTGAATGAGAATAGACTGAGCTTGAACCAAATGCAACATATATTTTATTGTTCTAATTGGCATCTGCTCTCTCTCTCTCTCTCTCTCTTTCAACCAAGTATGTATTGTGTTATTTCCTCACTTTTCTTATTTTAAATTACAAATCAGGGAAGCAATGGGAAAGATTCTAGCTCGTGGACATAGCCGAGTTCCTGTTTATGCTGGAAATCCAAAGAATATTATCGGACTTCTGCTGGTAGATATTCAAACATGCAGATTTGTCCAAATTATATGCTTATATTGATTCATGGTGCTAACATTTGTGAATTAGTTATGGTCATTATCTTTCCTGTTTCTGTGTAGGTGAAAAGTCTTCTTACTGTTCGACCTGAAACGGAGACCCCAGTTAGTGCTGTGTCCATAAGGAGAATTCCAAGGTTTGCTTATCTCTTCATGTGCATTTAAATCTTGCTGCAAATATAAAACTGTAGTTTTCTTATGAGGGTACTTTGCCAGGGTTCCTGCTGATATGCCTCTGTATGATATACTGAATGAGTTTCAAAAAGGAAGCAGTCATATGGCAGCTGTTGTGAAGTCTAAAGCGAAAAGCAAGGCTCTTCCTGTAACACCTGATGGAGAAAAAGGTGAAGAGAACAAGTTCACCAGCGGGGACTCACAATTGACTACTCCTTTGCTTTCAAAGCAGGATGAAAAGCCAGAAGCTTTTATTGTTGACATTGAAAAAGCTCCTAAGCCCACTGGTCTGTACAAGGCATCCAGTTTACAACGCAATGATGTGGCAACAAATGGATCAGCTCCTGCGTCTGATGATATCGAAGATGGTGAAGTTATTGGTATCATCACCCTTGAAGATGTTTTCGAGGAACTGTTGCAGGTAAAAGTTTCTGCAACATGATATGTTGATTCTTTAATTTGACTTGTTCGCTGACTCCTTTTCTCGATCAACGTAGGAGGAGATTGTGGACGAGACAGATGAATATGTTGATGTTCATAAAAGGTGCTTACCATACTTAAATCACAGTTATTTTAAATATAAGATGTTTTTCCGAGAAAGAAATTGATGAAGGATGTTTTTCAATTTCTTTTTGCAGAATCCGTGTGGCAGCAGCAGCAGCTGCCTCATCAGTGGCCCGGGCTCCATCAAGTCGGAGGTTAACTGCCCAAAAGGGAGCAGTAAGTCATTACTTATCATCCATATTTTTCTTTGGTTTTAGTATCGTCGTTTTAAAGTGTAAAAATATATATATGTAGAAATGTAAATACATTAGAGGGTAAATTAGTATTTTAGTAGGTTCTTATGATAGCTGGGAAATGCCCACTACCATTGCACCCCGTTAGGCTGTTAGAATATTTTACATAACCCCTTTTGTTTGTTCTGGCCAAATGCATATAAATTGGCATCTTTGTGCCCAATAATATAACAGAGGATTCTCCTCTTCTCTCAAATTCTCAATTTTCTTTATGGTATCAGTGCCAATCTGATCCATATTCATCATCCAAATCAAGCCAAATGGCCACGGATGAGCAAACCTCCTCTCCACCTGAAGTTCTTTCAGGATCCTATCTTCCAATGTTAGTCAACAACTCTCACGTTGATCAGGCACCCTCGTTCGTCACTAGACATAGGTTGAATGGAAGCAACTATCTCTAGTGGTCCTCCTCTGTTTTGATGTTCATTCGCGGAAAGGGAAGAGACGAGTACCTGATTGGAGAAATCGTTCAACTTCCAACAAACGACCCGAACGCTCGTACGTGGAAAGTCGAAAATAATCTCATAATGTCATGACTGGTGAATTCTATGACAACAGAAATTAGAGAACTTTCTGCTTTATGAGACTGTGCATGATATTTGGGTTGCTGCTCACGAGTTCTATTCTAGGCGTGATAACACTTCAGCAATCTTTGAAATTGAAAGCCACCTTGATGATCTGCGACAGGGGGAGCTCTCTGTCACTCAATACTACAACGCCCTCACCCACAATTGGCAACAGCTCTGTCTTCGAAGAACATCAATGGAGCTGCTTCGACGATTCTAAAATCTTCAAAACCATCACTAAACGAAAAAGGGTTTTCAAATTTCTGATGGGTCTCAACAAAAACTTTGATGAAATTCGTGGACGTGTTCTGAGCATCAAACCGCTGCCGAGTCTCAGAGAAGCTTTCTCATAAATCTGTCGAGAAGAGAGTAGGAAGAAAGTCATGATGGGAGAGTTTGGCCCGAACGCCATGGAAATGGGTTCCACACTTGCTGCTCAGAAGAAATCCTCTCTGGGCAAATCCCAGAACAATGCTCTTGTCTCTGAGCACACCTCTGCCTTTGTGGGTCACGTTTCAGAAGCTGGAGAAAGAAAGGAGAAAATGTGGTGTGAGTTTTGCAAAAAACCCGGCCATACCCGTGAGAAGTGTTAGAAATTACATAGCAAATCAGTTGAAAAAAAGCATTCAAGGGCTGAGGGCAATATGGTAATTTCTGAGGAATTATCCTCTGGCCCCACATCCACAGAAATAGCTCCCTATAGTCTAGCTCAGATGGAGACTCTTTTGCAAATGTTTTCTCAGAGGGGCCTACATGGTAATGCTTCAGTTGCTCAGAAAGGTAATTGCTTACTCGGTTTATCTACATATTCTATGAAAAGATAAATGTGGATTATTGATTCAGAGGCATCCGACCATATAACTAAGGATATTACACTTCTTCATCAGTACAGTAAGTATAAGGACATTTTTTCTATTAAAATCGCTGATGGAACAAGTTCTAAAGTGGCAGGAATTGACTCAACCTATATATCACCGAATTGATTCTACATTCCGTCCTCTACGTACCAAATTTGGACTGCAATCTACTATCTGTAAACAAATTATGTAAAGACTTGAACTGTGTGGTTAAATTTGACAAAGGGATATGTGTGCTTCAGGACCTGGACTCGGGGAAGATGGTTGACAGTGCTAAGAAGGAATCAGGACTTTATCTTCTACCAATCATAATATCACCTCCAAATGGACAAACTACAAGTGTAGTATGTGTTAATTCCGTATCTGTAGGATGTTCTAGTATTGAACAATTTATTATGTTATGACATTATAGATTAGGACATCCAAACTTTATGTATTTGAAACAACTATTTTCTGTTTTATTCAGAAATAAAAATCCAAATTCATTTCAATGTGAAGTGTCAGTTTTCTAAACACATTCACAATTCATATCCCATTATTGCTTACAAACTCTCAAAACCCTTTGTGTTGATCCATAGTGACGTATGGTGATCGGCTCAGGTGAAAAATATTACTGGTACAAAATAGTTTGTCTCTTTCATTGATGATCACACTAGAATAATATGAATCTATCTAATGAAAGAAAAATCTGAGATTTGTCAAATCTTTCAGAAATTCAATATTATGATTCAAACTCAATTTGAAACAAAAATACAAGTGTTAAAAATTAACAATGCCTGTGAATACTTTGCATCCAATATAGGAAAGTACCTTACTAACCAAAGGCATCGTCTATCATGTTCTTGTGCTTACACCCGTCAACAAAATGGTGGAGCAGAAAGCAAAAATATACATATCTTTGAATTGTCTCACTCACTCATGTTTACTATAAATGTTCCTAAATTTTTTTTGGGAGAAGCTATTCTTACTGCCACATACCTGATCAATAGGATGCCCTCCCGTATTCTTAAATTCAGAACACCTTATGACTCCCTTGTTCAAGCATTCCCAGAGTCTCATAGTCCTCACACAATTCCTTTTAAAGTCTTTGGTTGCTTGGTCTATGTTCACATCCACACCCATCTTAAAGGGAAACTAGATTATAGAGCCCTTAAGTGTATTTTTTTCAGGTATTCATTCTCTCAGAAAGGTTACAAATATTTTTATCTAGTCACCCGCTGATTCTATAACACTATGGATGTCACATTTTTTGATAACAAACCCTTTTATCTCACTCTCGATATTCAAGGGGAGACATCTGGTACTCAAGAATATCAATTGTGGGATGTGAACATACCTCCATTACATGTTTAATTAACAACATTAGAAAAAGAACCCGTCTCTCAAACTACCCAAGAACCTGAACCTGAACCCATCACAGAGACTGATAGTACATTACCTGCAGTAAGTAAGTTGCGTGTCTATATCAGGAGGAACAAAACTCAAAGTAAAGATAAAATACTTGAGTCAACTATGCACTGTCATGATTCAACTCCTGGACCAAGCACCCAAAATAACACAGGTAATGAAATCTCTAACTCAACTAATGATATTGGGTTACCTATTGCTTTACGAAAAGGTGTTTGCTTTTGTACAATGCATTCCATACAAGATTATGTCTCATATGATAAACTATCTTCAAAATATCAGACTCTTATGAGTAAGTCTGACAGTATCCTTTCAAAACCGAGAACAGTTCATGAAGCTCTCAAAATTCTTGAGTGGAATACTGCTATCCAAAAAAAAATTTCAGCTTTTGAGAAAAACGGAATATGGGAGTTATCTGATCTACCTTCAGGGAAAACTCTAATAGAATACAAGTGGATCTTCACCACTAAATACAATCTTGATGGTAGTGTGAATCGCTACAAAGCATGACTTATTGCTAAAGGGTTCACCCAGTCATATGGAATCGATTATCAAGAGATGTTTGCTCTTGTTGCCAAACATAACACAATTCGAGTACTAATCTCTTTAGTCTCTAATCTTAATTGGTCTATTTTTCAACTTAACGTGAAGAATGCTTTCTTTAATGGTAATCTAGAACAAGAAGTATATACAGAAGTCCCATATGGACTTAAGATAAATCCACGAAAAGTACACAAACTAAAAAAGACACTATATATTCTCAAACAGTCACCAAGTGCTTGGTTTGACAGATTCACCAGGGCAGTGAAGCGTATGGGATACGAACAGTGTCAATCTGATCACACTCTATTCATCAAACACTGTATCACAGGAAAGAGAGCTGTATTAATCGTTTATGTCGATGACATTATACTGACAGGTGATCATAATGAAAAAATCTAGAAATTGAAAGACTTTCTAGCCAAAGAATTTGAAATCAAAGACCTTGGAATACTTAAGTATTTTTTTTGGAATGGAAATCGTTCAATCCAAGAAGGAAATTTCTCTATTTCAATGGAAATACGTCTTAGATCTTCTGAACGAGACAGTATGCTTAGTTGTAAACCTGCAGAGACTCCTATGAAATCAAATGCTAAACTTGGCTCTAAATGTGATAGTAAATTTGTTGATAAAGAGATGTTTCAGTGACTTGTTGGAAAAGTTATATATTTAGTTCACACGAGGCCTGACATCTGCTTTGCAGTAAGCACTGTGAGTCAATTCATGTCTCAACCTACTGAGGAGCATATAAGTGCTATCTATCGCATCTTGAGGTACCTAAAGATAACACCTAGATAAGGATTATTTTTTCAGAAGACTATAGTCAGAGATATTGAAACTTACACTGATGCTAATTGGGCTGGTTCAGTAACTGATAGGAGATCTACATATGGTTACTGTTCTTATGTATGAGGCAATCTAGTCACTTGACGAAGTAAGAAACAAACTGTTGTGTCAAGAAGCAGCGTTGAAGCTGAATTACGATCTCTTGTTCATGGAATACGTGAAGGAGTATGATTGAAAAAAATCTTACTTGAACTAAGGTTCTCAGCTCCCACTCCTATGAGGATTTGGTGTGACAATCTATCAACTATAAGCATGACCAAAAATCCTGTGCACCATGACAGAACTAAACATGTGAAAATTGATCGACACTTCATCAAGGAAAAAATTGAAAGTAAGGATATATCACTACAATACATCTCAACAAGTCAACAAACTGCAGACATTCTCATAAAAGCACTACCAAAAAGAGAATTTAATAATCTTATATCTAATTTAAAATTATTTAACATTTATGTATCCTACATTGAGGAGTGTAGAAATGTATATATGTAGAAATGTAAATACATTAGGGGGTAAATTAGTATTTTACTAGGTTGTTACGACAGTTGGAAAACGCCCACTACCGTTGCACTCCGTTAAGCTGTTAAAATATTTTTCATAATCTCTTTTGTTTGTTCTGGTCAAATGCCTATAAATTGGCATTTTTGTGCTCAATAATAATAATAGAGGATTCTCCTCTTCTCCCAAACTCTCAAATGCCCAATCATAAGAATTTGTGGAAGCTTAGACATACTAAGAGAAATAAAAGACCACAAGTAAGAGAAAAGAAGAAAAATGGGCATTTGAAATTATTATGCTCTGTTTGGAAGATGAAAAATTTTCTAATTTTTATTTTCTATGCATGTGCCTATGCATAAATATATGTGAACGTGTAGTATGACGGTTAAATACAACTATAAAGCAGTTTTATAGAAAACACCAAAAATAACTTTGTTATTTACAATTTAATGTCTTATTTTTACTTTTGTTTTTCAAGTGTTGTTTTTATTTTCAACAAGCATGTGTTTTTATGTATATAAATAAATTTTAATAGAAAACAAAAATATTAGTTTGATCATCAGATTGGCTTGCATGATCCATGGTTTATGCTATGAAATGCCACTTCGATCGTTCTAATCAAAATATTGACTCACCGTCATAGTTATTAAGTTTCCCTTATTGTTTACCTATCTACCATACAAATGAACAGATGCTTAATTCTTTTGATAGCATGGACACTCCGAAATTGGTGGTGAGCAATTTTGGTGTCCCTGGTGGTATGTTAATGGAGTATTGCTCGAAGAGTTATCTTAGCACACTTAACTTACGGGACATTTATATATATATATATATATATGTATTTCTTTTGGGGTACAAGTAAGGGGATAGGGTCCGTCACCTATCCTACACAGGGAGATCTTTCATGAAATGAGTGGTGTCTTTCTGGCGGTCCTATTATGCGAATAGTCGATACTTAATATTGTTATCTTGTCTTCGTTTCAGGGAGGCCAAAGTAGGCAACAAACACCGAAGAAATCTAGTGAATGTATTGATGCAAGCTCCGCAAGGTCTCAAGGGACTTCTGCTGAGCCTTCTCTCGGGAACAAAAGATAAGTGGAGTTTTCAAGTAGTTTGAGACTGATGCCTGGTATCCTACGGAGAGAAATATTGTGTTTCCAGCTACGCTTTTGCTGGAAAAGTGGAACCATGAAGTCATGTTAATTCTTGGTTTAACCTAGTGAGAAGATAGTGAACCACTCAGCTATATTCTGTTCTGTATGGTTTATTCATATATATACTATTTGAATACACAATATGGCATATAATAGGATTTTCGTGGACAGTAGCTTCATTTAGATTTTGATGGTTAGATTCGAAGAAACCGATTCTTCATTGGACCACGAACAAGATCAGTGTTTGTTTTCATATGTTGTACAATTTTGTGAAAAACTTAAAAGACAGAGAAGGTAACAGTGATGTTTTAACAGTTTCCAAATTGAAGCTTGTGCCATGAGCGCGGAATTGTTGTTGTTTCCAGACGTGTGAAGTTGTTTTGTATGATGGGGGAAAGTATTGGTTTTTTAATCAATAATGTTATACTCTGAATTTCACTGGTAAATTTTAACTTGGATTTTTTGCTGAGTTAATTCAGACAAGTATAACATGCTTGGGATTAGTGTAAACTTTTGTTCAATGTTTTCTTGATACCTAATCTATTTCTATTTAGTTGATAAATTGAATTAAATAAACTTTTACTTTTACAATCTTATATTTATATCTCGGAGTTCATTAAACATTACCCATATCATTTTTATTACTTATTGCATTATCATTTACAGTTTGAATAAAATTAAATATAATAACTCTATGGACTCTTAAGACACAGAATTTACATACTTCTTCCATTTCTCATTTCTCAAAAATGTCAGAAAGAAAGGAGGGAAGAAAACAAACATCTAAAGTAGGAACTACAGCTGCTTAATACTCCAAGCTAAAAAACCTACATAAAAATGATACCGAAAAAGGGAGGCTAAACTGGAAAACTGTTGAACTTTCAACTACTCATCTGATCAGAACCCTATATTGTTACAAAAACTGATGTACGTATACACATATGTATATATATATATATATATATATATATATGTATGTATGTATATGTGTATCTTGCCTTGAAAATCATTCATTGATAGATTCATCCCAACGTAGGAGAATCACAGTACACCTCCATATGATGTAGAAGCGCGTTCTCTGCTCTCGAACAAGCCTCGAACACCTTTGCCATGTTCGAAACTTAGCCACCCTATCTAACCCCATCTTCCTCATCTCTCTCTCTCTGTAAATTTATATATTATATGCAAAACCAATATATATTGTAAATATGTACTCCACCCAGTACAGCTCTTGCACAGAAATAGAATTTGGTGGGTGTTACAATTTATATATATATATATACATATAGACACACACGGAGGAGTTGGGGGAAAGAGGGAGAAATGTGAGAGAGAAAAAAAAAAGGATGTGATGGGTGGGTGAGGAAGACAAAGCGACTGGGTAATGGCTTATCCTTATTTTATTTCATAAGGCCCTCCCTTGTCCCTTAATCACTTCTACTTTGTCTCCTTCGTTGCTTCTCAACCATTTGGTCCCTCAATTTCCGGATCACAATTACCCATCATCATATCATTCTAATTGAATATTAATCTTCATATACATACATACATACATATATATATATATATATATATGAAAACGCGCGTAATGCGAAAAATTATTTGCATGGTATTATTTTATCTAATCAAATTCTGTCTGTAAAGTAAAAGTTTTTGGTATGCTACACATTTAGCACCATAATATAATATTATGTGTATATATATTTCTTGGGTGGGGCTTTGTCCATATTTCTTGCAGTATCTTCAGGCTATCAGCAGTAACTGGTTTTAGTCTTGCTTGCTTCATGCTAGTCAAGAATCATACTTATTATTAAACAAGTACTTGAAGATACAAACACTTAGTCATATACATACACACACACACACAGGATCCATGAATATCTAGTAATGCTATATTTCGGATGGGTTTGGAGTAATTATTAGTTACATAATTCATTTACGTAACTAATGATCAATTAAACTACATGAACGCAAATGATTAAAAGTTGCATTAAGTGTTAATCAAGTTGCGTGTAAGTAATAAATCACCTGACTTTGATAAATTCTCACTTAATTATATTGTAGGACAAATTATCATATTAATTTTATGAAATTTAGTATTTGTTACAATTTAATTCATAATATTTTTTATTAATTTATTAATTCAAATAATTAGTTAAAATTATTGTCTTGAACTATTTTAAATAATTTTCTCAATATTTCAACTAATAGTAATTATCTTATTAAATATTCATTATTTATATATGAAAAGGGTTTATAAGTCAAATAGATAACTCAAATACATTTTTCGTGTATTTTTAAAAAAATGTAGAAAAAAAAAACAACAGTAAATAAAAAGGAATCCTAAGAAAAATAGAAAACTTAATAGAAAAAAAGATATAAAAAAGTGAAAAGTATACATATTACATATACATATATATATATATTATGATCTTTTCCTATAGTAAAATCTCCATTGCATTCCATTAAGGTAGAAAAATACTTTTTGATTAGACTAAAAAATTTCATCTTAATATGCAGTGTGTAAAAACTGAGTCTTAAAAAAAAAAAAAAAAGAAAATGAAATAATTATCCCTAAATGACAAGGGGGAGAGAGAGATTGATTTCAACAAAGAAGTCTTCTTTCCCATGATGATGATGATGATATATATATATATATATATATATATAGGTTTGTAAAGTGTATGGAAAAACCCCAACCATATGCAGTAAAGTAGTATCTATAGCAGAAAACAGAACACACGGTATTTAATTAATCAGGAACCTAATTATAATTAAGTAGACAAGACTAATCAACAAAGAAAAAAGAAACCAATATACATATCTTGTCTCTTATTATTATTACAACTAACACTACAACCTTACTATTTATACATATTATATGTATGTATGTATGTATGTATGTATATATATTACTGTTAGGAGTTTTTGTCCCAACAAAGTAGCATGGAGATACAGACCCTCATGATATAAATCTTGGCTCTCTGTCGCCTCATCATTCTCTTCCATCTTCCAAATCTCTCACTCATGCTTCCCATTATCACCTCTTACTTTACACTGTCTGCAAATGTTTACACTATATAACAGTTTCCAGCTATAACACGCACATATGTACACACACACACACACACACACACATATATATATATACGTAGCAGTTTATACATATATTCATGCAGATTTTGAGTTGTTGTTCATAAGGGTCCACTTGCACCTTCTTACCCTATCAAAATCACGTGTACAATCAACCTTCTTTTCTCTGTTTCAACTCATAAACAGTTTTGTATATCAATGAAAACCTTTGCCTGCCACATTTGTATAAAGCTGTTCAAATGTCAAACATCAAAACCTTATCTTCTACACTCTCCAAACCCCACTTCTTCATCCTTTTCTTGGACACCAGATCAGTTTTTTTCTCTCTTCCCCCACATCATTATCAGCCAAAAGCTGAAGGAACTTTTTCAATACCAAACCAATGAAAATGATACATCTTCTCCATCTCTCAAGAACCCGTTAATCATTTAATTCAAGATGTTTTATCTCAATTCTTAATTATCTAGTATTGGTTGTACTCCTATATGTGTCGTCATTTGTAAAATATGTTTATTTTGTTATGATTGGTATATGAAGTAAGTGTTTATTTAGTAACTTGCGAGAAAAATTCTTACACTCTTGGGTTAAGATAAAAAAAAAAATTGAATGAGTTACCAACGAAAAAGAAGATTTTAATCACGGGTCATTTCCACGTGTCGAATCATGTCAATCCTTGCCAAGCAAAAGATTGGCAAAGAAAGGCCTGCAAACCTTATCTTAAACTCTTTAAGTATCAAAGATAAGATCCTTTAATCAAGATCAATCTAAGGTGGACCTTTCTTTACATGAAGCAAACAATGACCATAATCTCCAGCTAACATAACATGGGTGACTGTTTATATACTTACATAGCAACCAATAACACTCAAACACATGGACCATGCCAGGTACACACGGCGGACACAGAGAGTTTATAAGCAAAAACACAAAGAAATACATCAATTTAATTTCTTTGAAGTAAGACCAGTAGAATTTTCCTCGAGAAAAATATTTTTAAAAAATCATATAACCTGTGGTTCACCAAGTCATAGATATATAGAGTTATATGTTTAGATGGGGTGCAGAGAAGTGAAAAGATGAGAGAGATTTTTGGGAAAGCTTCCAAGATGGTGGGGGAGAGGAGAGTTTTGGTGGGTTCTGTTTGGAAAAAGTAGAAATAATTGTTGTGTTGGAGCAAGTTGGGTTAGTATCATGCAGGTTTAGGGATGTGACTAAGTGAGGCACCACAATCACAACATTCCCTTTCATGACACAACAGTGTAGTTTGGCTCAATATCACAAATATATATTACTGTACTGTCATGTGCCTGACTAAAAACCAAACCCTATACAATTGATTTCCAGTCACCATCTCAGACATGTGTGTGTGTGTGTGTGTGTATAATGTGATATTGATCATGAGCCATTGATGTGCTTCTTTTACTTTGGATTAAAAGTTTCCATTTTAATTATAGCTGTTTTTATTGCTCCAAACAAACTAAGTCATCCAATTACTAATTGGCAACATTTTTTATTTGTGAAATATTTGATATTTTATTTTATCTTATCTTATCTTATCTTATCTAATCGTAAATTGATTGTTGTATGTTTGATTTAGTAAAATCAGAGATGTAAAACATTAAGACAACACTAATTTTTTTTCTTCTTAAATATAAAATCTTCACAAGTCAAGTCAATAATAGAAAAAAATAAAATTTCACATCATAGAATTTCATGATTTGATATAAATTTTAATGAGTAATAATATGATGTTAGTACTAATCATTTTTAATGTGAAATTTACATAGACATATATATATATATTTTTTTTTAAAAAAAAAGAAATACTTTATAAATAATCAATCATGAAACATTATCCTGATGTAGCAAAGTTGCTAACAAGGCTCGAAGATTTTGAGAAAGTACACGTGCTTCAAGTAAATGCAAAACTTTTCTAAATAAATTATACGTTATATGATTAAAAATTTAAGTGATTCAATAAATAAAAAATAAAAAAAATAAATTAAGTATAGGAAAAATATTTTCATAAATGAGTAAGAAGATCTTCTTTCTTAAAAATCAAGAAATATTATTTGAGTATTTCTTTCGAAAGTAATGATAATGAATATCTTCAAATTGAGTGGTGATTATTTGAGCAAGAAGTCTTACTGTCTTAATTTGTTTAAAATGATGACAATAATTTGTCGTTGCTCTAAGGTGGGAACATGGGTTTTTATAGGTTAGGGTATAGTATTTTATTCGAAATGGTAAAATATTTATTTTTAAATACGTAATGTTTTTTTAGACGATAGATATAATAAATTTAATATTAACTCATTCTCAAAATAAGTATGACACACTACAAAAAAATTAATCTTTTGCATGAAAAAATTGTTTTAAAAATTTATTTTTTAGATGCTAATACTATTTGTCAATAATTTTTAATCAATGACAGTATATTTATAATAAAAGATCCAACAGAATGGCTTTTATTAAGAATTAAATACATTAGTTCTTATTTTATTTATTTTTATTCACCTTAATCTATATTTTGATTTTGTGTTAATTTAGTTTTTATACTTTAAAAAAAATATTAAATTTAATCATTTTTTAGTTGTGGCATTTAACATTGTCAACATTCACGTTGAAAATCACCAAAATTGATACTTGATATAAATTTATTGGACATTTTTTTCTTATTAACTGTCACGTGTCACATTATCTAAAAATTGATATAGAGGTCAATTTGATTTGGATTAATCTAAATTGATCTAAATTATTTTTTTGAAAAAAAAAAAAAAAACTAAAATTCCTAATTTGAGTTATTAATTATTGTTTTATTATTCATATAATTATTTCATTTCTTCACCCAAACTTATGTATTTCCAAAAAGAAAGTTATCTTAAACAGATTTTTAAAGTTTAATATTATAATAATTTGGGGTTGTAATATTGTGAGATCTTATTAAAATTTTACTTTTTTTTCCCAAAAATTTTCAATTCAATTTTATGGTCTTTTTAATCCATGAGCTGGTTGTATAAATTTTAAATTTATAATTATTTTACCATCATTTCCTTATAAATCTAGTAATTACAACTAATATTCTACAATTTAAAAAATCCTCATGATGATGCCCATTAAAAAATAATATACTATAACTTTCTGCCTATATATTATGAAATATATTATATGAAAAACTAAATTAATATAATTAGGTCATTTTTTAATATATATATATATATATATATTCATATAATATGCCTAATATTTTTTAAATTGAGTATATAAAATAATATATTAATTCAATTGCCTCATGTCGGGAGGGTCGAAGCAAATTGAATGGGTCGGGTTCTATACGGAATTGGTATAGTGTCGGGCCGGGTCGGATCGAGTTGATGTTATTCTGGTCCCACACGATCAGACGGCGGAATCCACAGGTTCAGAATTTCAAATTTCGCACGCAAACATAAAAGTACAACACCTTGTCCTCCTCTACCTGTCAGTCTCCCCTCGTTTCACAGCAATCTCCATTGACAGAGAAGAAGGTCGGAACGATGTCGTGCTTAGCATCTTGCTGTGCAACTGCCACGTGCGGACTCTGCACATCGATCGCCTCAGGGATCTCGAAGAAATCAGCGAGGATTGCTTACTGTGGCCTATTCGGCGTCTCTTTGATCGTTTCTTGGATTCTCAGAGAGGTTGCAGCTCCTCTTTTGGAGAAATTCCCATGTATGTTCTTCCTTTTTCGTATTCTCCTTCAAATTTCAGTTTCTTTTTTAGCTTTGAAGAATTGATAATTGTGGTAATTTTTGAAGATCGCAGTTGGGTTTTGATTTTCCATGCGAGTATTCATCGCGCTTGCAATTTTCTCTGCAAATGGATAATTGGGTGTCTGTGAATTGTTCGATTTGTTTATTTCTTCTTAGAGCATTGGTTATTGTCAAAGATTATGGAGGCGGCCAGTTTGGTCTCTCAGGGTTTCCCTAAGCAATGAGCTAATTTCCTCAATTTCATCTTCCGAGTCAAATTCATTAACCAATGGTTTCTTTGTTTCAAGGGATAAACACCTCTAATACCCATTCCAAGGAATGGTTTCAACAACAAGCAGTTCTTCGTGTAAGCTTGGGGAATTTCCTGTTCTTTGGCCTTTTCGCACTTATAATGATTGGTGTGAAGGACCAAAATGACAGACGTGATTCATGGCATCACGGTGGATGGATCTTTAAGATGATCATTTGGGTTTTGCTTGTCGTCCTTATGTTTTTTCTTCCAAATGAAGTCATCTCAGTATATGGTTAGTTTTACTTGACTAGAATTCTATTATATGAATCCTCTTTCTGTATGATCGAGCAATAACGTGAATTAGGTTTTTTTTTTTTTTTGGGCTTCTTAGATTGTGTTTTGAGTAAAGATTAACATGAATGCGATTAATAGCTCCTCAATTTTGTATGCAAAAACTTCTCCGGTAGTTTTCTTTTGATTATTCATCAAGCTTGAGTGCTTAGAACTTTAGGATTGAGGATGAATTTTTCATTCCCTATTTTTATGCCTTTTTTAACGAATTTATTTCACACTTTACAAACATTTCCTTTGTCTAGGAAAATAGGTCTAGGGCTTATTGTCCTCAGATTAGTTCCCCGGATCAGACATCTGTAAAACCCTGGATTTCATTTAAAACCATGACATTTTGGTTTTCTGTTTTTTTTTTTTTTTTTTTTCATATGCTGTTGCATGGTTGCACCAATATGATAAATATAAAATCTGTCAATTACTTTTTATTTTTATTCAACAAACTTAAAATAAAACATGAGTATTATTTCTGGGACTACTAATTGCGGGACTCATCATTGCGGCAGCATGTGCTCCAAGTGAACTTAAGTGAGAAAGAAATTGGCAATGGGTAGTTTTTCTCTTCTGATTTTTGAAGAGAACTTCTTCTGGATTTATTGGCATGTTTAACACATAATTTATAGTCTTTTTAATATTTGATACTATAACTTGTTATTGACAATAATGAACTTTCCAACTTTCAGGAATTATGTCAAAATTCGGTGCAGGCTTATTTTTATTGGTTCAAGTGATTATACTACTAGATTTTACACACACTTGGAATGATGCATGGGTCGAGAGAGATGAGCAAAAATGGTATGCTCAATGCCCTAGCACGTTATTCTCCTTAAATTTCCTTTTTCAATTAACAAAAATTCTAACTCATGTTTGGTTATGTAGGTATATCGCTTTGCTTATTGTATCAGTTGCTTGCTATCTTGCGACATTTACATTCTCAGGAATTCTGTTCATCTGGTTCAATCCTTCTGGTCATGACTGTGGTCTAAATATCTTCTTCATTGTCACGACCATGATTCTTGCGTTTATTTTTGGTATTGTAGCGTTGCATCCTGCGGTAAGGACCAAGTATAGATTGTGCTTTCTAGTAATCAAGCTCCTATAAGTAGAATCAATCTATGCTCTAGTATAAGAGATGAGATTAACTAGTCATTTACATACTCATCTCTATGTGGATAGTGCTTTATTGCTGTTCCCTTTCTATTAAATAACTGTTTTTTTACAGCACTATATTTAAATATGACACCATATTTAGTACTGTTCATTTAAAGTGTTAGATTTAGGTACTTAATTGGGCACTATATAAAAGTTCAAGCACATAATTGCTCAAAATAAAAGTCAAGACGCTTGATTGAACAAAATGAAAGTTCCGTGACTGAATTGCTCAAAATCAAAGTTGAAGCACTGAATTGAACGAATTGGGAAAGTTTAGGCATTTAATAGTGCATTTAATCTTTTGAATATGTGCTATGGTATGTTAAAATACAGGTTAATTCCCCTAGACGTTTGTGATGCAGAGTGAGTTAGTTTTAGATTGCCTTAATAGATTAGACATTACAATTCAATTAAATATAAAATTGTTATACAATTTAGGAGTCTATTATAGTTTTATTGACTTTAGGATTTTGTTCTTATTAGTATTTAATTTTCTATATTTCCTATCTGATTAATCCTAATATTATTAATATTAGTTTCCTATATTATTGGGAATGGCATTCCAAATTTTATTTGTTTTACAATTTTTTCAGTTTAATCTTACTTAGTAACAGTTGCTTAGGGAGCACTATAAATATATGGGATTTTTTTTCTTAAGATATCATTCAATTATCAATAGAATATTTTGAGAGTTTCTAAATTTTCTGGTTGTGATGTAATCAAACACTTAAATATAATGCTTAAGACTTTTTAGATGTGCATGTCTAAAAAATACTATATGTGGTGTTTAGATTTTTATCCTCAAATTCCTATTTGGACAAATCGACCTTATTTGTCCTACACCAATTTGAATATGGTGTCAGCTCTGTATTATGTGGCTGGATGCATGTTTTATGCATCACGTCTACTAATTAGTCAGGGGTATACAGAATTTTATTTCCTGTCAGAGGTTTTTACTTTCCTTTGGCACAGTTACAAAACTTCCCTGTCCTTGTAACTCCAAAAATGTTAATGTAGGGCACCTGAGAAATTCCCTCTAATAAAGTAGTTGTGTCTGGACATTTTATACAGGTGAATGGCAGCCTCTTACCTGCTTCTGTGATATCAGTTTATTGTGCTTATGTGTGCTACACTGGTCTCTCAAGTGAACCACGTGACTATGTTTGCAATGGTCTTCACAACAAATCCAAAGCAGTCTCCACAAGTACCCTTATTCTTGGAATGCTCACAACAGTACTCTCTGTCCTATATTCTGCTGTCAGGGCTGGATCTTCAACAACATTTCTATCACCGCCATCTTCACCCAAGTCAGGTATGGAAGATTGTGCAGAATCCTTTTCTGCTGTTAGGTTTTGGATTTAAGTTTTTGGATTTCATGGAAACATGACTTTTCTTGTTGTATAGGCAGCTTTTTTGTCTTTGGGTAGTTTACAGTAAGAATGAACTGAGACATTTCATAGCTCTACGTCAATAACATTTGCGGTACTGAGATATTCTTGGAGCTGCCATACTGCTTATAGGGGAACCAGCAAATCTGTACCAAGGATCTCCCTGTTTAAGTTGTTGCCATCATTGTTTATGGTTAACATTAACTTTTATCTTCTACTTGCAAGATTAATTGATGAAGAGCCAAATATAAGACCATTTTATTAGGAATGAGTTTGTGACGTCCTGTTTGCATCATATGCAAAGCTCTTCATTTTTTATAGTTACATTAAAACAGTGGGTAAAGTTCAGAGATGTCCCTTCAATAAAATTACCTGGTTGTCCTTAGGAGATGCAAGTAATTGACAGAAGGAAGCTACTCAGTTTTTTTTTCCCCTTTATCTGAAAAGACTTCCAAATTCCTCACAACATTCAATAGCAAAAACCCAGATTATGATTCATGCATGTATATTATTGTTTCCTCATTTGTGTGTTTGTCTGATGTTTGCCATCTTATTTTACAGGTGGGTCGAAACCCCTGCTTGAAGGTGAAGATGTAGAAGGAAACGAGAAGAAAAAAGGAACAGAAGCTCGACCGGTCAGTTATTCGTACTCGTTTTTCCACGTTATATTTGCCCTCGCTAGTATGTATTCAGCAATGTTACTGTCTGGATGGACAAACTCTTCCAAGAACTCGGACCTGATTGATGTGGGATGGACATCAGTTTGGGTTCGGATCGGCACAGAATGGGTCACTGCTGGGCTTTACATGTGGACTCTTGTTGTGCCTCTGCTTTTCCCTGATCGCGAGTTCTTTTAGGTGTCTTTTCCATGATCTCTGATTGCGTCAGATGCTTTTAATTTGTTCAGTAGTATGTGTAAGTGAGCTTTTGGTATTGTGTCTATGTACATAATGAAATCTATATAAGATTAGTGTAGTGTGCTATACATAAGGTTGTTTGATTAATTTGTGCTCTGAGACAGCTTATCTCTTCAGGGGTTCGACATGATTGACGCATATGCATTCATTTATTTGATGACACCAATACACAACATATTTGCTGCATCTAGTATCTAAGTTTTATCTTATTGCTTGCCTTTTGTAATTAACAAACTCCCTGAAGATCTTACATGCAATTTTTTATGTATATCAATCTTTGAACTCAGGATTACTGCAGTTATCTCATACTTGGAATGCTTGATATTACTAGCATAGTAGCACAGTCTATGTTAGATTTTTAGAAAGGTAAAATTTGTGGGAGAACATTTTGAGAGTTGGACATGATTAAAGTTTGCACCTCTTACTGTTGTTGTACCATAGCTAGGGAGTGAGTGCATCCATTATCAGATTAACTATCTCAGAAAATGATCGACCAAACTCTCCATCGAAGTTGTAGATATCGGACTATTCTCCCATCCTTGCTGGAAGATCCTCCCTCCCCCTCTTCTCTCTTGCTAGGGTTCAGGTAAGAGGCATTGAGTGAACCAAAAACTCCAGGCGATTCCGAACCAATCATCATTGTTTGTTGGTTAGAAGATTATATCATCATCGATTCTGTCTCTTTAAAATCAGAAAGCATATTAGTAATCCGATATTTATATACTTTCTAGAGTGTCAAAATCTCCTAGCTTTTTACAGAATCTTCTAAGCTAGCAACATTTGCTCTATATTTGGCATGTATTTCATATTGTTAAGCTCTGTAAATACCATCAAGTTTACAAAAAGGTAATATTTTTACTGATCTTTCAATCTCCTAAATATCAGTCTTGACTCTTTTTTGTACATCAGTAATTTTCTCTTTTTTGTACATCAGTAATTTTCATCCTTTTCATTTTTCCTCATGTTGACGGCTCAAATATTTCTATACTACATCAGTAATTACAATTATGATTAAATTACAACATTAATTAGATTTTTTTTTCTTAGAAAATAATGAAGTTAATTAGTTAAATTCAGAAAGATGATACATCCAACCAAGCGTGAGTCATGACTCTAACAAAACAAAAAAAAGTTTCTAACTTTTCTCATAGGTACGACAGATACACCATTGTTTATATTTGTTCATTTTTTGTTAGATAATACAAGCTTATAGTTTGAATTTGAAGGGTTTAGGAATTAGAATTAGGATTAGGATGATGATGCGCACACATATTGATTATAGTTGAGGATTTAAATTCCAATTATCGAATTAACTTGTCTATTCAAGATAATGTTTAGAAAATTCACTGAATATTTATTTATACATTATAGTTTTTACACTTGAGCTTGAATAGAGTCATTCAATTATCAACAATTTTCTTTTTTAAATTAAGATTATGTTTAGGACTAAATAAAAATTTTTGTATAATTTATTTAGAAATTTATACATAATTTGAGTTAAGAGTGAGATATGCAATAATAATTTTTATTGGTAGTACTTTATATATCGAATTAATATTAACAATAAGTGACTTTTTATTTATTTATTAAATCGTGAAAAGAATAAAAGAATTTTCATTTTAGTCCATAAAAAACTTCCATAAGTCTCTTCTTTCTAATACAAATAATTATGGATTAATATAATAAGAGTTAAACTCCGTGAAATTTCTAGCAGTATTCCAACAATTTGATATAAATTTATTATTATTTTTATAATAAAGTTTACATTTTTAGAATTAAATCATATATATTTTTATGAATGACTTTCATTAATATGAATAAAAAAAAAAATCGGATTGGACAAGCAACTTCATTATAAATCAAATTAGATTAAATACTATTTAATTCATTCTTCAATATAAATTTTTTTTTAATTGAATTGTTCAGTTTATTTTGGATCTCGATGGTTCAAATCAATTAATCTTTTTAATATTAAAAATAAAAATAGTATATATATTATATGTTATGTAAATGAAATATTAAAATATATAATATATATAGTTAATGTATATTTATAATATTTAAAATTAAAATAATAATAATTAAATTGTATATTTATTTATTTATTTATTTTTCAAATTTTGATCCACTAGGATTTACAACCAAACCGAATTGAATGTTGTAATATTCAACATTCATAATTGGTAATGGTAATATTTTTGGATCATTGTAAAATCGAAAATATATTATAATATCCACCCAATTAATGATCCCAAACTTAAACACATTAATGAATACTTTCCAACTTTGTTTTATTTTTTTATGAATTATTTTGTATAACAATTATATATTTATAAATTATCTCATTTTTATTAATAGTTTATTAAAAATTTAAATTAATAAAATATAATTTATATAATTATTATAATTACATGTCAAATCTTTGAGACACAATATTTTATTTTTATTATAAAAATATCCAATCACTTAACTAAAAATCAATAGAGGATTATTTCCTGTAAAATCATTATTTAGTCTTATCAACTAATAAATTATATTTGTTAGATAAAAATTACTTATAAATATTTTATAATTTTATATATAATTTAAATTCTTAAATATATTTTCTAATACCCATTAATTTTATCATTTTTTTATTATTATTATTAATTTTTAATGTAACGCCCAAACAATTGGGCATTTTTGTGATTTTATTATTAATTTTATTTATTAAGTTTAATTTAAAAAAAAAAAGAGCGCCATGTCAGCAGCCACGTCAACGGCCCAGTCAGCAGCCCTGGCCAACCAGGACCTGCCGCGTGCCAAGACCACGTCGACCCGGGGACGGGCCACGTTGGCGATCCGCGTGCACGCGATCGGACGGCCCAAATGCGTCCCCGCGCGCACGGACGGCCCAGATGCACGTGCACGGACGGCCCAGATTCAATCAAAAACTGACGGCCCAGATTTAATCATAATGGACGGCTGAGATCAAAAGGCAAAAGGGTATAAATAGAACCCTCACACCTGACCACAAAAACCCTAGCCGCCTGCCCTCGCCGGAGAAGACGAACCAGACGCCGGAGGAGCCGGCCGCCGCCACCCGCTGCCGCACCGGGGAGATTTCCGACCGCCGATCGAGGTAAATTTCATACTCCCGACTCGTTTTTCCACGCTGAGTTCCCCTGTGGCCAAATCGGAGCCAAAATCCCGGCCAAACGGCCGAAAAACACAGCCGAAACCCAGCGGCGGCACCGCGCCCCTCCTCGATTTTTGCCTCCGATGAGGCCCTTCCCGGCCTCCGTTTGATGCAATTTTTATATCACCGTGATCACCATTCTTTTCTCTACAGGTTGATCGGAGCCGAATCACCAAAACACGAACCTCGCCAGAGAGCCGCCGCCGGTAAGCTTCTGTTTTTCGTAATTTTTTGGCCCCCCGAGGGCCCTAGGGTTGTTTTATCACAGGGACCGATGTAAGTGTGGCCGAATTCAGCCGAAAACGGCCAACCCGAGGTGAATCGCCGCCGCTTGCGGCGGCGCCGTCGCCGGAGCACGGCGGAGCCGCTGTGCCGGAATTGCGATATTGGCCGAAAGGGGCCCTGGGTCTAATTTGGGATTTTTTTGGAACACGTGCAGGTACCGGTAGTGCGTTTCAGTTCCCCGGGAAAAATTCAGAAAAAATTAGAGACAGCCTGTAGGTGCACTGTGGAGCCGTGTTCGGACCCCGAAACGAGTAAGGACCCCTCACCCTATTTCTTATCACGGTATTAAAGTTCAATAATGATAAAACGGTATTTCTTGAATCAACGAATGTGTGAAATTTGTTAAGGTCGCTAATGGAGCCTGAGTCTAGTGTGTTTGTCAGTTAACTGTTATTTGGCCTATTTTACAGTTTTAAATGCAGTATGAGGTCTGATGTTTTCATTTCATAGTTTCGTGTGCATATTTTACTGTTTTATTGATTATGGGTTGAATGACTGAGAAACCGATGTTGTATGTTGTCTTGTTTGGCATAAATTACTGCTTTGCTTGTTTGTGTGTGAATTGACGATGCTGACTGAGGAAAAGGGGAATGAAAGATTATGTAAATTGATAATTGTATAATGTGATCAGCCTGACTAGATATCCTGAGAGATGGTGGACGGACCGGGTCCGTAGGGAACCCTACCGGGATTGTGGTCTCTCATACCAGACGGGGTATGGAGACCCTAAGTGTTTTGGCGCCCATACTGGACGGGGTATGGGGACGGCCCGTTTCACCCTCATACCGGACGGGGTATTGAGGTTTATAGTTTTGGCACCCATACCGAACGGGGTATGGGGACGGCCCTGGAATCTGATTATAAGTGTTAAGGGTTCACGGGTAGCAGGACCCCTATGGATCCCCATGGATACTAGTAGGCTGGTAAAAGAAGAAAAATATGTTATGTAATGATTGAATTACAAAAGGCGTGATAAGTATTATGTTATACAGTTTATATGATTTCATGATGATGATAATGTTATTGCTTTCGTATATTGTTTTATGAATTTCACCGAGGTAAGTAGATGGTAAGAGTTTTATTATTGATAAAAGGATTTGTTGTAAATTATGCTCCATTGGTCTTTTTGTGTTTTCTACCCATCTTTACCTCCGTGACGGTGAGATATCGTGATGTCTTTACTGGGCTAGTGTAGGTCATTCCTTATTTAATCATTTCAGATCAAGAAGACATTGTTCCCGAGCCCGTTCCGCAGGAAGATGACGAAGGGGACGCTTAAAGACTCCATAGTCATATTCATAGCTTTTACTTTCGAGTTTCTCTTTTAGTTAGTTTGATCTTTTATATTTTGAGCACGTTTTTAGTTTTAGTGTAAGGGATGTTAATCGAAATTTTGACTTCGCTTCCGTATTTGACATTTTTAATACACATATTTCATTTTAAATTTCCGGGGCCGTTACAGTTGGTATCAGAGCCGCATTTCCTCGGACCCATCCCTTACACAATAGCGCCTTAAAGAAATACTCACCGATATATCGTTACTCAACCATTCCTTGTGAATGCAGGTACACGGAAATGAGGAGAGGAAGGCCCCCACTAAACCGAGCGGCCCAAGATAATTCGCTTCGGGAGGATTTAGACAGACTATTTGAGATGGTGGAAGCTCTCGTAGCTGCCCAGCAAAGGCGAGAGGAGAGAAGGGAGTTACCCGGACCTCCTCTGCTATCGCAGGTTGAGCCCCCGCTACAGCAGGCTGATCCCGAGCCACCCTGGCAGGAGCCTGCTCCTCCACAGTACCACCCGACACCACAGCCGCAGTACGACCCGGTACCACAGCCACGGTACCACCAGGCGCTGCCACAGCACATTCCAGTACCCCCACCACATCAGCAGGTGCCACCACAGGGTCCCCCAGTTCACCCTCAGCCGGCCCCAGTCCCTCTACCTCGGGACCCCGCTTCTTCCTTGATCGACCCCGGCTTCATAGAGAGGTACAGAAGACTGAACCCTTCTACTTTTGCAGGGGGATCCTCTTTTGAAGAGGCCCAATACTGGCTGGCAGAGACTGAGATAGCTTTCGAGACCTTGGGAGTAGTTCCTGAGCAGAGGGCTGTCATTGCCTCCTACATGCTGGTAGGGGAAGCAGTGCGCTGGTGGGAGCTCAAGCGGACCACCCTGCCTACACCAGCTACTTGGGAGCAGTTCTTAGCGGCATTCCACGCGGAGTATCTCCTTAAACACATCCAACACCTAAAGGAAATGGAGTTTGCTCAATTGGTCCAGGGAAACATGACAGTGTCGGAGTATGCCCGTAAGTTCCTGGAGCTAGGCCGACATGCCCCGGAGACGTTGATGGATGAGGGCTGAAAGGCTAGAAAATTCCAGTGGGGTCTCCGCCCGGAGATCAGACAGCACTTACTGGTAATGGAGCTCGAGACATATTCAGCAGTCCTGGCAAATGCGCAGATGATAGAAAGGAGCTTCGACACCCACCCTCAGCTAGCGGGGAGTTCCCGACCCTCAGCCCCGCGCCGCAGGCCAGCACCTACCATGCTTGTCCAACCCAGTAAGAGGCCCAGACCCGCCATCCAGGCCCCTCCTCAGGCTACGGGGGCAGCACGTGGGAAGATCTGCCAGTACTGCGGCAGGGATCACGGGGACCGACCCTACTACCGCCTCAACAACACCTGTCGCATATGCGGCAATGCCCAGCACTATACAAGGGAATGCCCTAGGAACCAGAATCAAAAAAGGCCTCCAATCCAAGGCAGAGTTTACAACCTTACCCAGAAGGATGCCGACGCAGACCCGGACGTGGTACATGGTATGTATACTATCTCTGGCCACATTGCTCATGTTTTGTTTGACACTGGTGCATCACATTCTTTTGTTTCACATGTTCTTGCTTCCAAAATTTGTGTGTCACCTGATAGACTTGATTCATTATTGCTTGTATCTACCGCTGGGGGGGAGACATTGCTAGGAGAGGTTATCTACAGGGCATGTGTCGTGGAGATAGCAGATAAGAAATTGAGGGTAGACCTGATAGGGTTAGACACGGGAGATTTTGATGTAATCCTAGGAATGGATTGGCTAGTGGCGTGTCACGCCACCATAGACTGCTTTAACAAAAAGATTGTATTTAATCCTCCCAACGAGGAGCCATTTACAAGTTAATAAAATCATTCAGTACTGATTTCCCCTGATGGCAAGTTTTCTTAATTCCCAATGCCTTAATCTTGTATTTTCTCTAACTAGGTAAACCCAAGAAAGAAGTTTGTATCCAAGAGATTCCAGTAGTCCGAGACTTTTCAGACGTATTTTCGGATGAACTGCCTGGTCTACCAGTGGACAGAGAGGTTGAGTTCACCATAGACTTACAGCCAGGTACCCAGCTCATCTCGGTTGCTCCTTACCGAATGAGCCGCATCGAGATGGAAGAACTAAGGAAACAGATCACTGAGCTACAAGACAGTGGTTTCATTAGACACAGCGTTTCCCCATGGGGTGCCGGGGTTACTTTTGCAAGGAAGGGAGATGGAACGTTGAGACTGTGCATTGATTACAGAAGGATAAACAAGGTAACAATTAAGAACAAATATCTTCTTCCCCGGATTGATGACCTCTTCGATCAGTTGCAGGGTGCACGGGTCTTTTCTAAAATAGATCTACGATCAGGTTACCATCAGGTAAATGTAAGAGCAGAAGACATCCCCAAGACGGCATTCCGAACCAGGTACGGACACTATGAGTTCCTGGTCATGCCGTTTGGGCTAACCAACGCCCCGGTCATCTTTATGGATCTAATGAACAGGATCTTCAGAGAGTTCTTGGATCAATTTGTCATCGTGTTCATCGATGATATCTTAGTCTACTCAAAAAGTAGAGAAGAACATGCTCATCATCTTGCCCAAGTCCTACAGGTACTCAGGAAAAAGAAGTTGTATGCAAAGTTGAGCAAGTGTGGATTTTGGCTCGAGCAAACCGCCTTCCTAGGACATGTTATATCGAAGGAAGGGGTATCAGTGAACCCCGAAAAGGTTGAAGCGGTACTTGGTTGGAAAAGGTTGACAACAATTAAGGAAATTCGCAGTTTCCTGGGGATGGCAAGTTATTACCGCCGGTTTGTCGAAGGGTTCTCTAGTCTAGCAGCTCCTCTAACCCGACTCATAAAGAAGAATACAAAGTTTGAATGGAATGAGGACTGTGAAAGGAGTTTTTCAGAATTGAAGAAGCGACTGATTACTGCACCCGTGCTGGCTCTACCGAGTGGATCAGGAGGGTATACAGTTTATAGTGATGCCTCCTATCTGGGCCTGGGTTGTGTCCTGATGTAGCATGAAAAGGTTATAGCATATGGGTCTAGACAGCTAAAGAATCATGAGAAGAACTATCATACCCATGACTTGGAGCTTGCCGCAATCATACACGCCTTGAAAACCTAGCGCCATTATTTGTATGGAGAGACCTTTCAGATCTATACTGATCATAAGAGTTTGAAGCACATCTTCACTCAGAAGGATCTCAACATGCGTCAGAGAAGGTGGATGGAACTCCTCAAGGACTATGATTGTGACATCCTATACCATCCAGGTAAGGGCAACGTGGTAGTCGATGCCCTCAGCAGGAAAAGTGCAGGCACCCTAGCCCATTTGATGGTTTCAGAATGCAGGTCCATTGGGGCCATGCAGCAGGTTCAACTGCGAGATCTGAAGAGGGCCACATGTTTGGGCTACCTAGCAGTCCAACCCGAGTTAATCCAAAGAATAAAGGAAGCCCAGTCCGTCGACCCCGCCCTAGTAACCCGCAAGAAGGATGCAGAACAGGGAGTGAGTTCAGAATTTCAGATCTCTGCCGACGGATTGATTCGTTTCAAGGACAGAGTGTGTGTCCTAGACGACAGTGAGTTAAAAAGAGACATCATGACGGAGTCCCATAGTTCAAGATTTGCAATGCATCCAAGAAGTACAAAAATGTACCAAACTATGCGACCTCGGTTCTGGTGGAATGGGATGAAGAGAGATATAGCCGACTTTGTATCTAAGTGCTTGGTATGTCAACAGGTCAAAGCAGAACATCAACGCCCAAGTGGGTTACTTCATCCTTTACCGATTCCAGAGTGGAAGTGGGAACATATCACCATGGACTTCGTATCGGGACTACCCAAGGCACGATCAGGACATGATGCTATATGGGTAATTATTGACCGACTCACTAAGTCTTCCCACTTCTTGGCCATCAGAATGACTGATTCTTTGGATAAGTTGGCAAGAATGTATATCGGGAAGATAGTCAGACTGCATGGAGTCCCAGTGACAGTGGTATCCGACAGGGACCCCAGATTCACTTCTCGGTTTTGGAATAGTTTCCAGCAAGCTATGGGAACAAAGCTGTCTCTTAGTACTGCCTTCCACCCCCAAACTGATGGACAATCAGAAAGGACAATTCGTACGCTTGAGGATATGCTCCGAGCTTGTGTCCTTGACTCCGGGGGCCATTGGGACGACCATCTACCCCTTATAGAGTTTGCCTACAACAACAACTATCAAGCAAGCATCGGCATGGCTCCATATGAGGCGCTATACGGGCGCCCGTGCAGGTCACCGATTTGTTGGGAGGAAGTGGGCGATCGAAGATTGTTCGGCCCGGAGTTGGTAGAGGAGACCATGTCCAAGATAGTTAAAATCAAGAAGAACATTCAGACAGCTCAGAGTAGGCAGAAGAGTTATGCAGATACCCGGAGGAGAGACCTAGCTTTTGAGAAAGGCGACCGGGTGTTTCTTAATGTCACTCCTTTCAAGGGAATTAGTAGGTTCGGCAGGAGGGGAAAATTAAACCCCAGATATATTGGACCCTTTGAAATCTTAGACAAGATTGGTACCGCTACCTACAGACTTGCACTGCCTCCTGAGCTCTCCCGGGTTCATAACGTGTTTCATGTATCTATGCTACGTAAGTACAACCCGGACCCTTCTCATGTCTTGGCTCATGAACCGCTTCCACTCCAAGAGGACTTGTCTTATGAAGAAGTACCGGTCGGTATCACGGACCGAGAGAGCAGAATACTCCGCAACCAGGAAATATCATTTGTAAAGGTCATGTGGCAGAACCACACGCCCAGGGAGGCTACTTGGGAACTGGAATCAGAATTTAGAGCCCAGTATCCCCATCTGTTCGATCAAGAGTAAGAGGCAAATTTGGGGGACTAAATTTCTTTAAGGGGGGGAGAGTTGTAACGCCCAAACAATTGGGCATTTTTGTGATTTTATTATTAATTTTATTTATAAAAAAAAAAGAGAGAGCGCCACGTCAGCAGCCACGTCAGCGGCCCAGTCAGCAGCCCTGGCCAACCAGGACCTGCCGCGTGGCAAGACCACGTCGACCCGGGGACGGGCCACGTTGGTGATCCGCGTGCGCGCGATCGGACGGCCCAGATGCGTCCCCGCGCGCACGGACGGCCCAAATCAAGCGTGCGCACGGACGGACCAGATGCAATCGCACGGACGGCCCAGATACACGCGCACGGACGGTCCAGATTCAATCAAAAACGGACGGCTCATATTTAATCATAATGGACGGCTGAGATCAAAAGAAAAAAGGGTATAAATAGAACCCCCACACCTGACCACAAAAACTCTAGCCGCCTGCCCTCGCCGGAGAAGACGAACCAGACGCCGGAGGAGCCGGCCGCCGCCACCCGCCGCCGCACCAGGGAGATTTCTGACCGCCGATCGAGGTAAATTTCATACCCCCGACTCGTTTTTCCACGCTGAGTTCCCCTGTGGCCAAATCGGAGCCAAAATCTCGGCCAAACGACCGGAAAACACGGCCGAAACCCAGCGGCGCCACCGCACCCCTCCTCGGTTTTTGCCTCCGATGAGGCCCTTCCCGGCCTCTGTTTGATGCAATTTTTATATCACCGTGATCACCATTCTTTTCTCTACAGATTGATCAGAGCCGAATCACCAAAACACGAACCTCACCGGAGAGCCGCCGCACCCGAGAGCACCGCCGCCGGTAAGATTCAGTTTTTCGTAATTTTTTGGCCCCCCGAGGGCCCTAGGGTTGTTTTATCACAGGGACCGATGTAAGTGTGGCCGAATTCGGCCGGAAACGGTCGAAAACGGCCAACTTGAGGCGAATTGCCGCCGCAAGCGGCGGAGCCACCGTGCCAGAATTGCGATATTGGTCGAAAGGGGCCCTGGGTCTAATTTGGGATTTTTTTGGAACACGTGCAGGTACCAGTAGTGCGTTTCAGTTCCCCGGAAAAAATTCAGGTAAAATTAGGGACAGCCTGTAGGCGCACTGTGGAGCCGTGTTCGGACTCCGAAAAGAGTAAGAACCCCTCACCCTATTTCCTATCATGGTATTAAAGTTCAATAATGATAAAACAGTATTTCTTGAATCAACGAATGTGTGAAATTGCTTAAGGTCGCTAATGGAGTCCGAGTCTAGTGTGTTTGTCGGTTAACTTTTATTTGGCCTATTTTACAGTTTTAAATGCAATATGAGGTCTGATGTTTTCATTTCATAGTTTCGTGTGCATATTTTACTGTTTTATTGATTATGGGTTGAATGACTGAGAAACCGATGCTGTATGTTGCCTTGTTTGGCATAAATTACTGTTTTGCTTGTTTGTGTGTGAATTGACGATGCTGACTGAGGAAAAGGGGAATGAAAGGTTATGTAAATTGATAATTATATAATGTGATCAGCCTGACTAGATATCCTGGGAGATGGTGGACAAACCGGGTCCGTAAGAAACCCTACCGGGATTGTGGTCTCTCATACCGGACGGGGTATGGAGACTCTAAGTGTTTTGGCGCCCATATCGAACGGGGTATGGGGACGGCCCGTTTCACCCTCATACCGGACGGGGTATTGAGGTTTATAGTTTTGGCGCCCATACCGGACGGTGTATGGGGACGGCCCTGGAATCTGATTATAAGTGTTAAGGGTTCACGGGTAGCGGGACCCCTATGGATTCCCACGGATACTAGTAGGCTGGTAAAAGAGGAAAAATATGTTGTGTAATGATTGAATTACAAAAGGCGTGATAAGTATTATGTTATACAGTTTATATGATTTCATGATGATGATAATGTTATTGCTTTCGTATATTGTTTTATGAATTTCACCGAGGTAAGTGGATGGTAAAGGTTTTATTATTGATAAAATGATTTGTTGTAAATTATGCTCCATTGGTCTTTTTGTGTTTTCTACCTACCTTTACCTCCGTGACGGTGAGATATCGTGATGTCTTTACTGGGCTAGTGTAGCTCATTAATTATTTAATCATTTCAGATCAGGAAGACATTGTTCCCGAGCCCGATCCGCAGGAAGACGACGAAGGGGACGCCTAAAGACTCTATAGTCATATTCATAGCTTTTACTTTCGAGTTTCTCTTTTTGTTAGTTTGATCTTTTATATTTTGAGCACGTTTTTAGTTTTAGTGTAAGGGATGTTAATCGAAATTTTGACTTCGCTTCCGCATTTGACATTTTTAATACACATATTTCATTTTAAATTTCCGGGGCCGTTACATTTAATTTATTTTATTTAGTTTATTTTATAATTATTGAATTTTAATTGATTTATTTAATTTAATTTAATTTAATTTAATAAAAATAAAAATGATAATAATGATAAAATTGGGTAAAAATATTATTTGGATTTAATTGAAATTGATTTTGAGAAAAATGGGTGAAAATTTAGATTCTGGGGGTATTTTTGAAAAGAAAATCGGAAACCGGGGGTCAAAACGTAATTTAGAAAAAATTGTGCCCCGTTAGCGCCACATCAGCAGCCACGTCAGCAGCCCTGGCCAACCAGGACCTGCCACGTGGCAAGGCCACGCCGACCCGGGAACGGGCCACGAGGGTGATCTGCATGCGCGCGATCGGACGGCCCAGATGCATCCCCGCGCGCACGGACGGATCAAGCGTGCGCAAGGACGGCCCAGATGCACGTGCACGAACGGCCCATATGCACGCGCATGGACGGCCCAAATTCAATCAAGTACGGACGGCCCAGATTTAATCGCGATTGACGGCCCACATTTAATCCAAATTAAATCACGATCGAACGGTCCATATTAAATCAAGATGGACGGCTGTGATTAAAAGGCAAATGGTATAAATAAACCCCCCACACCTGACCACAAAAACCCTAGCCGCCAGCCCTCGCCGGAGAAGACGAACCAGACGCTGGAGGAGCCGGCCGCCGCCACCCGCCGCCGCACCGGGGAGTTTTCCGACCACCGATCGAGGTAAATTTCATACCCCCGTCTCGTTTTTCAATGCTGAGTTCCCCTGTAGCCAAATCGGAGCCAAACTCCCGGCCAAACAGCCGAAACTCAGCGGCGCTGCCGCGCCCCTTCTCAGTTTTTGCCTCCGATGAGGCCCTTCCTGGCCTCCGTTTGATATAATTTTTATATCACCGTGATCGCCATTCTTTTCTCTACAGGTTGATCGGAGCCAAATCACCAAAACACAAACCACGCCAGAGAGCCGCCGTACCCGAGAGCACCGCCGCCGGTAAGCTTCGGTTTTTCGTAATTTTTTGGGCCCCTGAGGGCCCTAGGGTTGTTTTATCGCAGGGACCGATGTAAGTGTGGCCGAATTCGGCCGAAAACGGCCAACCCGAGGCGAATCACTGCCGCAAGCGGTGGCGCCGTCGCTGGAGCACGGCGAAGCCGCCGTGCCGGAATTGCGATATTGGCCGAAAGGGACCCTAGGTCTGATTCTGAGATTTTTGGGACACGTGCAAGTACCGGTAGCGTGTTTCAATTTTTCGAAAAAAATTCAAGAAATTTAGGGATAACCCGCAGGCGCTCGGAAAAGCCTATTTCAGGTCCCAAAAACAAGTAAAGATTCCTCACCCTATTTTCTATCACAGTATTAAAGTGCAATAAATGATAAAATGGTATTTCATGAATCAATAGCTGTGTGAAATTGTTTAAGGTTGCTAATGGAGCCCGAGTATAGTGTATTTGTCGGTCAGTTGTTGTTTGTTCTATTTTACAGTTTTAAATGCAGTATGATGTCTGATGTTTCTATTTCATAGTTTCGTGCGCATGTATCACTGTTTCATTGATTATGGACTGAATAACTGAGAACTCGATGTTGTGTGTTGTCTTGTTGGCGTGAACTACTGGTTTGCATGTTTGTGTGTGACTTGATGATGGTGACTAAAGAAAAAGGGATAAAAAGTTATGTGAATTGGCAAACGAATAATGTGGATAGTCTGACTAGGTATCCTGGGAGATGGTGGACGGACCGAGTCTGTAGGGAACCCTACCAGGAACGTGGTCTCTCATACCAGACGGGGTATGGAGACCTTATGTGTTTTTGGCGCCCATACCAGACGGGGTATGGGGACGGCCCGTTTCACCCTCATACCGGACGAGGTATTGAGGTTCATGGTTTTGGCGCCCATACCGGACGGGGTATGGGGACGGCCCTGGAATCAGGTTATAAATGTTAAGGGTTCACGGGTGGCGGGACCCCTATGGATCCCCATGGATACTAGTAGGCTGGTAAAGAGGAATTATGTTGTTTAAAGATTGAAATGCAAACGCGTGATAAATGTTGTATTATAAAGTCTATGTGATAACGTGATGATAATAATGTGTTGCTTGTGTATTGTTTTATGGATCTCACCAGGTAAATGGAAAGTAAACGTTTTTATGAACAAATGGGTTTATTACAAATTATGCTCCATTGGTCGTTTTTGTTTTCTACCCACCTTTACTCCTGTGGCAGTGAGGTAGAGTGATGTCTTTACTGGACTAGTGTAGCTCACTCCTTACTTAACCATTTCAGATCAGGAAGACGTGGTTCCCAAGCCCGTTCCGTAGGAAGACGGCGAAGGGGACGCCTGAAGACTCCGTAGTTATATTTATACCTTTTATTTTCGAGTTTTTCTTTTACTTAGTTTGTTTTTTTATACTTTGAGCACGTTTTTGGTTTTAGTGTAAGAGATGTTAATCAAAATTTTTATTTCGCTTCCGCATTTGACCTTTTTAATACACATATTTCATTTTAAATTTCTGGGGCCGTTACATATTTTTCTTCTAAAGATGTGCATAATGTCAAAAAAAAAAAATTGATCAAATTATGATTCAAAGAGAAAATATGGAAACTAAATCACTCTTATTTTAGAAAAATCGCATGTAAATAAATTAAAAATCTTTTTTTAATGATTAACTCAACTTACTATTTCAAAAAATAATTCATAATTACTATGTTGCATTATTACTATTTTTTACTTAAATTTAAATAATATTCTAATTGGTTTTTATTTTTTAAAATAAAATAAATAGATGTTAATTTATAAATTATATTTAAAATTTAACTTTTTAGTTAATGGCAATAATTATTCTCATAAATTACTTAATTTAATATTTAACCAATTTAATAAATAGTGATTTAATTTATCCCCATAAGACTTCAACCTCTCAAACTTTGTCCCAATTCCAAATCAATTCTTAAAAACAAAACAACATTTTATTTTCTTACTTCCCAAACACTCCCCCAATTTTTTCTTTTTCTTTTTATTTATCAAAATTCAATTTCAATTTGAGAGAAATTTCCAATATTACCCAAATGCATCTAATTGCTATATACACACCCACCCACAATATGTACATAAACAATCTTTTCCTCACATGCACATCCCTCCCTCTGTTTCCTCCCTAACATGCTCCATCTCCTCCTCCCTCCCTCCTCTGCTACCAGCATGCGCTCAACCTCCTCAAAACCCACCTCAAAATCCTCACCAAACTCTAATAATCCCTCCCATGGAAATCCTCATTCCCTCCTTCTCTGCAAGCACTCTCCTTCAGCCACTCTCGACCTGCTAATTCTCATCCTCGTCCTCTTCTCCGGTACTTTTCTCCTCTGCTCCTACTTATCCTACCTCTTCAACTCTCTCTCTCTTCTCCTCTCCCAATTCCCTTCTCTTTCCCTCTCTCTCCCCACTTTCTTTCCTCTCCTTTCATCGTTTAACCCGCAGAATGGAGATGACACCAATGGCTATGACACCAGTCTTCCTCCGGCCTCTTATTTCTTCGCTTTCACCCTCTTCTTTGCCGCTTTCATTGCGTTTCTGGACTCCTGCTGTGGTACCAGATCAAGGAAGTGCCGGAATCCTGGCTGCAAGGGCTTGAAGAAAGCGATGGAGTTCGATTTGCAGCTGCAGACCGAGGATTGTGTCAAATCCGGGTTGTCGAAGGAGATCGATGGGCTACCTTGGAAGGGAGGCAGCGAGTCCAACCCAGATTATGAATGCTTGAGGGCTGAGCTGAGGAAGATGGCACCACCTAATGGCCGTGCCGTCCTGCTGTTCCGATCGAGGTGCGGGTGTCCTGTGGCTAAACTCGAAGGCTGGGGTCCTAAGCGCGGCAGGCGGCATAAAAAGTGAGTCGGTTTCATGTTTTTTTTTTTTAAAGAGTTTTATTTTCATGATGGGTTTGGTCGAATGAAATGTGAGGTTTGGTGACTGTGGGATTCCAATCGAGTACGATTTGTTTGGTTGCAATGTGGATTTGGTTTGATTTTGGTTTCTGTATATTGAGGTGTTTTGACCTAGGCAGTTGATTGGTCCCATGGATTGGCCGGAGTAGTTCCATTTCATTGTTTCCCTGTAGTTTTATGAGATATCTCTCCTTAATTTTTAATTAGATTGATCAGGCAATTTGAGTTTGCAGCCTGTTCGGTCAAACTTTAGGCAAGTGAAATCAAGTTAATTGAAATTTCCCTGCCCTTATCGCTTCGTTTCTTTCAAATTTACTGTCTTTTTAATTTATATCGCTTCATATCACTCTGGAATTTTGGCTACTCTAGGGGTGTTTGTTTTGTATTGGAATGATTTTTAAACATTTAATTTGGTGAACTACTATGTCTATGCATCCTTTTCTATTGATAACATAATTTCTTTTTCTTTTTGGCCTTATCTACTCAAATGGCTCCGTACTCTACTTCTTTGTTGGCAATCACAGAGGAATTGGTATCTTTCAATTATTTATTTTAATTTGCTTGCTTGGAAACTTGTGAATGTTTTATTGCATAGGTATTTTTTTCATGGTTGTCCAGCCTAGAGTCTATTGAACTTTGTTGTTCGACTTAGAATTTACCTTTTAGGTGTTTGATATGGCTGGGGGATTTTTCTCTGATGAATTGAATTTTGTCTCAATCTTCTCTAGGGACAAAATAGATGTAATAACTAGCTCAGTGTTGATTATATGTCTGGCAGTTTGCTTTCCATGGGGTCTGTCACAACCTCTTTACATTTTTTTTTCTCATTGTTCACTTATTTATACACGTTAATGTTAGTTTTCTTTCTCCCTTGTAAACCATCCTGACATAGGTTCTAATCCATAAAAAAAGTGAACTCATCTTGAAGTTAGGACTGGGAAAAGCTGATTAGATAATGTCAAAGATCTCGTGTATAAACTATTACATCAATTGAAACTGCAGGAGGAATTTGTAGAATTTGTATTTTCTTTTTTGAGAGAATTTCTTTCTCTGCGAGCTAATTGGTTTTAATATTGAGTATAGTTTTTGGTTGAGATAATTAGGTTTCCTATTAGAGAGTTGGCGTCCTCTTTTTGGAAAGCTCACGATCTTTTCAATCCTTGGTTTTTGGTTGGGATTATTAGTTTTCTATAGTTGCCATCCTGCTGCCTGCTGCCTGCTGCCTGCCGCGAAGCAGCCTAGTGTTATACCATATTTGTATGCTTTTCGTTGTTTTTGGTTAAATATAGCTGTTAACTAGGTTCAAGTTGACTTTTTATTCTTTCTTTCTAGAGAATGTTCTGCTGAAATTTTCCCGTCAACCTTTAGGAGAGAAATTTCTATACTGATATCTTGCCATAATTTACTATTGTGGATAAAATGCAACTAAATTTGTTGAAAGAGGTTAATGACTGTATTTATTAAGCAGCATAAGCAGCACTTCTTTTTGTCGAAGACTAGCTAAGCATAATGAACTATGTAGTTCCTAGCTTGGTTATGTGGGGAGGTGCAGCCATGCAGGTCCTGTTACAATTCACTGTCTGCCAGCAGTAGGGACGACAAACATTATCTGGTTCTTATATATTAAATATTTTCTGATTCTAGAAACACTTGTTAGAGGTAACATTTCTTCTCATTTATTACAAGCTGATAGTGGCATGATATATACTGGATTTAGCTCCAGTTGTTTTATATTCTCAGTTGAGCCATGAGGGTTTAAAGTCTAAAGCTGGTGTCTTGGAAGCCAAAAATTGAGCCGAGCCTTGATGAATGAAGATGTGATATTACCAGTTTAGAATGTGGAAGTCAATGAGGGTTGGAAGTTATGGGTGAGTGACAACATGATGCGACAAGAAGCAAACAATGAGGTCTTGATGATAGCTTCTGTCTCGTAAGTTGCATATCTGCTTCAGTATTGATGATCCACTAGGTAAACACCTCAAAAGCTATTTGTTAATACCAACTTGACACTTTCAGCAATCAGCAGACATAACTTACCAGTTGTTGCAAGGACCAAGGTTTCTTCCTGCTGACTTCAATTTACCTGAAGCAACAAAAATAGTTGGAATTAAAAAGATGGTTGACATCATAAATGTTTTCAGGCTTGTTTATATCCAAATCTCTTAGGTATTTGTTTGTGATGGTTGCTTTGCATTTTCCCATCCTTCGGCTATTTCAGTTGGTAACAGTCACGAAGCATTTCTTTCTCACACGTTTTTCATTTTGGACCACTTGTTCACAACGTAGCTATATGAGGATCTTAATGTCAGATTATAAAGAAGTTCTAGAATTGATGCATCAAAAGAGAGGCAATTTAGACAGACAAGACAAGAGGATGGGCTGGAAATAATCAAGCTGTGTTTGATGGTAGGGCAAAAAGTCTCTGGGGAATTTTATTAAATTTGAAAAACTAGTAGGACAAGGCTAATAAAATAGTACTAACAAATTAGTATTAATCATCATCTTTTTAATAAAAGAAGATTTTACTAAAACAAAGAGAAGAAAATACAAAATAGGAGAATGAAACATCCTCCCTAAAGAATGAAATACAAAAATAGGAAATCGATCAACAGCAGCAGAACAACCAGCACAAAGAAAAAAAACTACAAGTCATGAATAATGGTATCCCAATTGTGATTAGGATCGGAGATACTAAAGTCCTGGTAGTGGCCTAAGCCTTTAGTTCACTAGGACACCAAAAAAGTCACCCTATTCCATAACTCAGAGTATTGAGTGCCATTTGGAGTATTAATCATCATATGAATGTGAATAAAAATAATCCTAGTAAGAAATTAAACTAAACTAGAGGAAAATCCACCTTAAGTGGGAAAGATAAATAACAATAAATTATACAGTCATAAAAAATAAGTAACAATAAAGTATAGAATCCCACAAAAAAAAAAAAAAGAAAAGCAATTTATAATGCAAATGATCTTGAATTGTTCAGGAAATTTAGATTTTGGGTTCTATTTTTTCCCACCAAAACTCATCCTTAAGCTTATCTTTTCCTTGGTAATCAATTAAATTACCAAATAATCTACACCACCAATCTTTTGTTCGTGGAAGAAGATTATACTGTTCCATATGTACCGTTTTCTAATTGTCATCTTAGGCATATAACAAAATCAACATGCTCAAACCACGAATTATTGGCATCCTGGAAGAACCATTTGCCTCACCTCTTTGCTAGTAAAGTTTCTTATACATGACGAAATTATGGATTTTGTAGCATAAGTGCTACTTGGTTCATGGGGAACTTTCATAAGATGCTAGATAGGCACCTGTCTTTGTAACATCTTGACAGTAATGACTGTGAAACCAATCTCATTGGAATGCTCATCATAGACCAATGATAAGCTCCAATCTAACATCCTACATGAAAACCTTCTTCATCAATCCTCGATACCTCCTTTCCAAAGATTAGAGGAATTTGGGGTTGCCTTTCAGTTTCTTTCTTCAAGCGTTTGTGAAATCTATTTGAAAAGGAAAAAAAGGTATTTACACCTAATGGAAAAGAAGGATGCCACCTTTGGATAAGGTTTTACAAGGCCACCTTAATATCAACGAGGTCCCCTTACTGTAGAAGTAAGATAGTGATTCTTCTGATAAGACGTAATTGTAAAAAAAAAAAGATTAACGAGGCTCAAACTCCTTTATGTTTATTTCCCCCACCTAACTAACAAAATAGTCGAAGAGATCGGAGAGATAAGCTCATCCTGCCTTTTGTAGCCCCATTACTCTGCCAAGTCCAGGCTCTCTCGTTGATGTCTGGACAAGTTTCACACAAGAATTGTACGTCATTTAGAAGTTACTCTATCAGCAGTCACATATCTACCACTTCTTTGACTTTGTTAAAGCCTATAAATTCTTTAATAGATGCGGAGAAAATAGTTCCCAAAAATATTTGATATTTATGCTTTGGGTTTAGGATCTTTTATTTTATCTATTCAAGTTTTCTTAATGAAGTTGGATTTTCTAATTTAAGTTGGGGTTTTCAGATTAGCAAATTTCCTTTTAGGATTGAACTTAATGGTCAAAGTCCAAATACGAGTAGAATTTGTAGGAATCTCCAAATATCTATTTTCTCTCTTCCTACATAGGTTGGAGCTTTCTACTAATCCAATAAGAGGACTGAATTTGAACTTCATGTTGATATTGATAAGGTTCTAAAGAAATATGCTTATATATTGTCTTTACAAAGTCCCTCAAAGTTTAAGTTCGCTTTTTTAAGAAAGTGCAGAACCTGACCGCATACAGGAAGATCTTATAGCAAAAGAAATAAAACAAAACAGCTTATATAAGGATGGAATCCTACTTGAACACATATTGGACGACTTCAAGGCAAAAGAAAAAGAAAGCTAAAAATTCCATGTAAGGATGTGAGGCTACTTGAATACATGTGGGAAGATTTCATGGCAGAAGAAATGAAGCTAGAACTTCACCGATGCAAGGACACTCGAATACTTATGCTGATAATCTTATATAAGCTTCTTGGTCAGTAGATAAGGATTTCATATGTGAAGAGCAATAATCTTTTTATTGGAAAAAGATGAGCCTGCCCAATGTGGAGAGGATTATTTGGTAATCCTACTGATCATGGGAAACAAAGCTAAACTCTGAGTATGAGCTTTAGTCAACCTTGAGAGAACTCATGTTGGACGAGATAGGAGTTCAAATCTTTACATGTTCTGTTAGATTTTAGACTTCATTGTTATTTAGATACTCTTGTTCAAAGTTGGGTTTTCCCATTTACTTTAGGTTCAATCTTAGTGTTCAAAGTCCTAGTATGAGTAGATTGATAGGCACATAGAATGAACAGGAAGCAATTTGTTTGATGAGTAAAGTCGCACATGAGGCATGCGGATATTTTATTGAACGTTGCTAGAACTTGAATGGAGAGTGATAAATATTGCATGTCATTCTGCAAGTTCATCGACTTCCGACCACCTAGAAAACCAAATCTATGTAACCTCCTCCCAATTAAGGTATGATAGGCACAATTTTGGAATTTACTAAAAGATTGCATGTACTGCATTTGGTATTAAAATCCAGCTATTTTTTTTATCTCAAAAAGTTAACTCCTTAATTGTTCCACTCTTGCCCGGTGTTGGAAATATTTTCTTCTTGACAGGTATCTCTAATTTTAGTTAGAGTCTCTTGACTGTCTGGACTTCCATTAGGCATCTGCCTGCACCAAATGACTTCAATTTAGGAATATGACTTACTTTGCTTTTGATTCAAATTTATCTTGTTTCCATTCTATTTGATGAATTTGTTGTTCCATAAAGGATTAGAAAACAATTCATTTAAATTGGATGTTGACTTAATTTGGAATTAAAATCCTACTTTTATTCAAAATTTTATTTCATTTTTATTATATTCTTGTTCTTATTTCATAGAACTGAAATGGGAAACATACTTGACATTATTGTCACGTGTATTTTTTGTAGACTTGGAAGGCTGGGGTTTTCGTTTACTATCATAGTCTAAAAGTTAAAGATTTTTTATTTCTATGTGCTGAGATCATGTCCTATTTGAACCTTGACAAGTGGGGTTTAAGACATGAGCAAAAAGTAAAATGTCTACGCAAATAAGAAAAAGATTCTGCTTATCTGATCATTTACTGCTATATATGCAAGAATCTATTAATCCGCAGACGATGATATATTCATCAATCAATCTATATGCACAGTGTGTTGCACTTTCTGTTTGTACGAAGTCTTCTGCTAGTCAGAAGCGACATTTTTCGAAATTCTGTTGGGGTAACTGGTAATTTAGAAGCCTGTTGATTTTTGTGCAGGGCGTTGGGCAATACAACTCACAGTGGAGGAGACAGCCGCTGATTGCAAAATGAGGGGTTTTTATAATTTGATCATCTTCTACAGATATATATTCGGTCTCCAATATTTTGGTT